>NW_025726496.1:0-66166 GCF_021461395.2 Schistocerca americana
ACCTTCTTATTGACGATGAAACACAGAAATTGCATCGGAATTAAATTCAAAAGGCACAATGCCGACTTAAGTACAAGAGGACTGACACTCTCACTTTCTATGATTTGACGTCTCCTGTGATTCCAGTACTATATTCCGATGCTTCACTTCAGGTTTACTGTGTACCTTGCACCTTCTTATTGACGATGAAACACAGAAATTGCATCTGAATTTAATACAAAAGGCACAATGCCGACTTAAGTACAAGACGAATGACACTCTCCCTTTCTATGATTTGAACCTCTCCGGTGAGTCCAGTTTTAGATTCCGATGCTTCACTTCAGGTTTACTGTATACCTTGCACCTTCTTATTGACGAAGGAACACAGAAATTGCATCCGAATTTAATACAAGAGACACAATGCCGACTTAAGTAAAAGAGGACTGTCACTCTCTCTTTCTATGATTTGAACCTCTCCTGTGAATCCAGTTTTAGATTCTGGTGCTTCACTTCAGGTTTACTATATACCTTGCACCTTCTTATTGACGATGAAACACAGAAATTGCATCGGAATTTAATACAAAAGGCACAATGCCGACTTAAGTACAAGAGGAGTGACACTCTCACTTTCTATGATTGGAACCTCTCCTGTGACTCCAGTTTTAGATTCCGATGCTTCAACTTCAGGTTTACTGTATATCTTGCACCTCCTTATTGAGGATGAAATACAGAAATTGCATCGGAATTTAATATAAAAGGCACAATGCCGACTTAAGTACAAGAGGACTGACACTCGCACTTTCTATGATTTGAACCCCTCCTGTGAGTCCAGTTTTAGATTCCGATGCTTCACTTCAGGTTTACTGTATACCTTGCACCTTCTTATTGACGAAGGAACACAGAAATTGCATCCGAATTTAATGCAAAAGGCACAATGCCGACTTAAGTACAAGAGGACTGACACTCTCACTTTCTATGATATGAACCTCTCCTATGAGTCCAGTTTTAGATTCCGATGCTTCACTTCAGGTTTACTGTATACCCTGCACCTTCTTATTGACGATGAAACACAGAAATTTCATCGGAATTTAATACAAAAGGCACAATGCCGACTTCAGTAAAAAAGGACTGTCACTCTCCCTTTTTATGATTTGAACCTCTCCTGTGAGTCCAGTTTTAGATTCCGATGCTTCACTTCAGGTTTACTGTATACCATGCACCTTCGTATTGACGATGAAACAAAGAAATTGCATCGGAATTTAATACAAAAGGCACAATGCCGACTTAAGTACAAGAGGACTGACACTTTCACTTTCTATGATTTTAACCTCTCCTGTGAGTCCAGTTTTTGATTCCGATGCTTCACGTCAGGTTTACTGTATACCTTGCACCTTCTTATTGACGATGAAACACAGAAATTGCATCCGAACTTAATACAAAAGGCACAATGCCGACTTAAGTACAAGAGGACTGACACTCTCACTTTCTATGATTTGAACCTCTCCTGTGAGTCCAGTTTTATATTCTGATGCTTCACTTCAGGTTTACTGTATACCTTGCACCTTCTTATTGATGATGAAACACAGAAATTTCATCGGAATTTAATACAAAAGGCACAATGCCGACTTAAGTAAAGGAAGACTGTCACTCTCTCTTTCTTTGATTTGAACCTCTCCTGTGAGTCCAGTTTTAGATTCCAATGCTTCACTTCAGGTTTACTGTATACCTTGGACCTTCTTATTGACGATGAAACTCAGAAATTGCATCCGAATTTAATACAAAAGGCACAATGCCGACTTAAGTACAAGAGGAGTGACACTCTCACTTTCTATGATTGGAA
This sequence comes from Schistocerca americana, assembly GCF_021461395.2. Taxonomy (NCBI): domain Eukaryota; kingdom Metazoa; phylum Arthropoda; class Insecta; order Orthoptera; family Acrididae; genus Schistocerca; species Schistocerca americana. Next base: position 1,820 of record NW_025726496.1, read on the forward strand.
CCTCTCCTGTGAATCCAGTTTTAGATTCCGATGCCTCACTTCAGGTTTACTGTATACCTTGCACCTTCTTATTGACGATGAAACACAGAAATTTCATCGGAATTTAATACAAAAGGCATAATGCCGACTTTAGTAAAAGAGGACTGTCACTCTCCCATTCTATGATTTGAACCTCTCTTGTGAGTCCAGTTTTAGATTCCGATGCTTCACTTCAGGTTTACTGTATACCATGCACCTTCTTATTGACGATGAAACACAGAAATTGCATCGGAATTTAATACAAAAGGCACAATGCCGACTTTAGTACAAGAGGACTGACACTTTCACTTTCTATGATTTGAACCTCTCCTGTGAGTCCAGTTTTTGATTCCGATGCTTCACTTCAGGTCTACTGTATACCTTGCACCTTCTTATTGACGATGAAACACAGAAATTGCATCCGAACTTAATATAAAAGGCACAATGCCGACTTAAGTACAAGAGGACTGACACTCTCACTTTCTATGATTTGAACCTCTCCTGTGAGTCCAGTTTTATATTCTGATGCTTCACTTCAGGTTTACTGTATACCTTGCACCTTTGTATTGACGAAGCAACACAGAAATTGCATACGAATTTAATACAAAAGGCACAATGCCGACTTAAGTACAAGATGACTGGCACTCTCACTTTCTATAATTTGAACCTCTCCTGTGAGTTCAGTTTTAGATTCCGATGCTTCACTTCAGGTTTTCTGTATACCTTGCACCTTCTTATTGATGATGAAACACAGAAATGTCATCGGAATTTAATACAAAAGGCACAATGCCGACTTAAGTAAAAGAGGACTGTCACTCTCTCTTTCTTTGATTTGAACCTCTCCTGTGAGTCCAGTTTTAGGTTCCAATGCTTCACTTCAGGTTTACTGTATACCTCGCACCTTCTTATTGAGGATGAAACACAGAAATTGCATCCGAATTTAATACAAAAGGCACAATGCCGACTTAAGTACAACAGGACTGACACTCTCTCTTTCTATGATTTGAACCTCTCCTGTGAGTCCAGTTTTAGATTCCGATGCTTCACTTCAGGTTTACTATATCTCTTGGACCTTCTTATTGACGATGAAACACAGAAATTTCATCGGAATTTATTACAAAAGGCACAATGCCGACTTAAGTAAAAGAGGACTGTCACTCTCTCTTCCTATGATTTGAACCTCGCCTGTGAGTCCAGTTTTAGATTCTGATGCTTCACTTCAGGTTTACTCTATACCTTGCACCTTCTTATTGACGATGAAACAAAGAAATTGCATCGGAATTTAATACAAAAGGCACAATGACGACTTAAGTACAAGAGGAGTGACACTCTCACTTTCTATGATGGAAACTCTCCTGTGAATCCAGTTTTAGATTCCAATGCTTCACTTCAGGTTTACTGTATACCTTGCACCTTCTTATTGCCGATGAAATAGAGAAATTGCATCGGAATTTAATACAAAAGGCACAATGCCGACTTAAGTGCAGGAGGACTGACACTCTCATCTTCACTGATTTGAACCTCTCCAAGGAGTCTAGTTTTAGATTCCGATGCTTCACTTCAGGTTTACTGTATACCTTGCACCTTCTTATTGACGATGAAACACAGAAATTGCAGCCGAATTTAATACAAAAGGCACAATGCCGACTTAAGTACAAGAGGACTGACATTCTCACTTTCTATGATTTGAACCTCTCCTGTGAGTCCAGTTTTAGATTCCGATGCTTCACTTCAGGTTTACTGTATACCTTGCACCTTCTTATTGACGATGAATCACAGATATTTCATCGGAATTTAATACAAAAGGCACAATGCCGACTTAAGTGAAAGAGGACTGTCACTCTCCCTTTCTATGATTTGAACCTCTCCTGTGATTCCAGTTTTAGATTCCGATGTTTCACTTCAGGTTTACTGTATACCTTGCACCTTCTTATTAACGATGAAACGCAGAAATTGCATCAGAATTTAATACAAAAGGCACAATGCCGACTTAAATACAAGAGGACTGACACTCTCCCTTTCTATGCTTTGAACCTCCCCTGTGAGTCCAGTTTTAGATTCCGAAGTTCACTTCAGGTTTACTGTATACCTTGCACCTTCTTATTGACGATTAAACACAGAAATTGCATCTGAATTTAATACAAAAGGCACAATGCCGACTTAAGTACATGAGGACTGTCACTCTCTCTTTCTATGATTTGGACCTCTCCTGTGAGTCCAGATTTAGATTCCGATGCTTCACTTCAGGTTTTCTGTATCCCTTGGACCTTCTTGTTGTTGTTGTCGTGGTCTTCAGTCCTGAGACTGGTTTGATGCAGCTCTCCATGCTACTCTATCCTGTGCAAGCTTTTTCATCTCCCAGTACTTACTGCAACCTACATCCTTCTGAATCTGCTTAGTTTATTCATCTCTTGGTCTCCCCCTACGATTTTTACCCTCCACGCTGCCCTCCAATACTAAATTAGTTATCCCTTGATGCCTCATAACATGTCCTACCAACCGATCCCTTCTTCTGGTCAAGTTGTGCCACGAACTTCTCTTCTCCGCAATCCCTTCTTATTGACGATGAAACACAGAAATTGCATCCGAATTTAATACAAAAGTCGCAATATCGACTTAAGTACAAGAGAACTGACACTCTCCCTTTCTATGATTTGAACCTCTCCTGTGAGTCTAGTTTTTGATTCCGATGCTTCACTTCAGGTTTACTGTATCCCTTGGACCTTCTTATTGACGATGAAACACAGAAATTGCATCGGAATTAAATTCAAAAGGCACAATGCCGACTTAAGTACAAGAGGACTGACACTCTCACTTTCTATGATTTGACGTCTCCTGTGATTCCAGTACTAGATTCCGATGCTTCACTTCAGGTTTACTATATCTCTTGGACCTTCTTATTGACGATGAAACACAGAAATTTCATCGGAATTTATTACAAAAGGCACAATGCCGACTTAAGTAAAAGAGGACTGTCACTCTCTCTTCCTATGATTTGAACCTCGCCTGTGAGTCCAGTTTTAGATTCTGATGCTTCACTTCAGGTTTACTCTATACCTTGCACCTTCTTATTGACGATGAAACAAAGAAATTGCATCGGAATTTAATACAAAAGGCACAATGACGACTTAAGTACAAGAGGAGTGACACTCTCACTTTCTATGATGGAAACTCTCCTGTGAATCCAGTTTTAGATTCCAATGCTTCACTTCAGGTTTACTGTATACCTTGCACCTTCTTATTGCCGATGAAATAGAGAAATTGCATCGGAATTTAATACAAAAGGCACAATGCCGACTTAAGTGCAGGAGGACTGACACTCTCATCTTCACTGATTTGAACCTCTCCAAGGAGTCTAGTTTTAGATTCCGATGCTTCACTTCAGGTTTACTGTATACCTTGCACCTTCTTATTGACGATGAAACACAGAAATTGCAGCCGAATTTAATACAAAAGGCACAATGCCGACTTAAGTGCAAGAGGACTGACATTCTCACTTTCTATGATTTGAACCTCTCCTGTGAGTCCAGTTTTAGATTCCGATGCTTCACTTCAGGTTTACTGTATACCTTGCACCTTCTTATTGACGATGAATCACAGATATTTCATCGGAATTTAATACAAAAGGCACAATGCCGACTTAAGTGAAAGAGGACTGTCACTCTCCCTTTCTATGATTTGAACCTCTCCTGTGATTCCAGTTTTAGATTCCGATGCTTCACTTCAGGTTTACTGTATCCCTTGGACCTTCTTATTGACGATGAAACACAGAAATTGCATCCAAATTTAATACAAGAGGCACAATGCCGACTTAAGTACAAGAGGACTAACACTCTCACTCTCTATGATTTGAACCTCTCGTGTGAGTCCAGTTTTAGATTCCGATGCTTCACTTCAGGTTTACTGTATACCTTGCACCTTCTTATTGACGATGAAACACAGAAATTTCATCGGAATTTAATACAAAAAGCACAATGCCGATTTAAGTGAAAGAGGACTGTCACTCTCTCTTTCTTTGATTTGAACTTCTCCTGTGAGTCCAGTTTTAGATTCCGATGCTTCACTTCAGGTTTACTGTATACCTTCTACATTCTTATTGACGATGAAACACAGAAACTGCATCCGAATTTAATACAAAAGGCACAATGCCGACTTAAGTACAAGAGGACTGACACTCTCACATTCTATGACTTGAACCTCTCCTGTGAGTCCAGTTTTATAGTCCGATGCTTCACTTTAGGTTTACTGTATATCTCGCACCTTCTTATTGACGATGAAACACAGAAATTTCATCGGAATTTAATACAAAAGGCACAATGCCAACTTAAGTAAGGGAGGACTGTCACTCTCTCTTTCTATTATTTGAACCTCTCCTATGAATCCAGTTTTAGATTCTGATGCTTCACTTCAGGTTTACTCTATACCTTGCACCTTCTTATTGACGATGAAACACAGAAATTGCATCGGAATTTAATACAAAAGGCACAATGCCGACTTAAGTACAAGAGGAGTGACACTCTCACTTTCTATGATTGGAACCTCTCCTGTGATTCCAGTTTTAGATTCCGATGCTTCACTTCAGGTTTACTGTATACCTTGCACCTTCTTATTGATGATGAAACACAGAAATTTCATCGGAATTTAATACAAAAGGCACAATGCCGACTTAAGTAAAAGAGGACTGTCACTCTCCCTTTCTATGATTTGAACCTCTCTTGTGAGTCCAGTTTTAGATTCCGATGCTTCACTTCAGGTTTGCTGTATACCATGCACCATCTTATTGACGATGAAACACAGAAATTGCATCGGAATTTAATACAAAAGGCACAATGCCGACTTAAGTACAAGAGGACTGACACTTTCACTTTCTATGATTTGAACCTCTCCTGTGAGTCCAGTTCTTGATTCCGATGCTTCACTTCAGGTTTACTGTATACTTTGCACCTTCTTATTGATGATGAAACATAGAAATTGCATCCGAACTTAATACAAAAGGCACAATGCCGACTTAAGTACAAGAGTACTGACACTCTCACTTTCTATGATTTGAACCTCTCCTGTGAGTCCAGTTTTATATTCTGATGCTTCACTTCAGGTTTACTGTATACCTTGCACCTTCGTATTGACGAAGGAACACAGAAATTGCATACGAATTTAATGCAAAAGGCACAATGCCGACTTAAGTACAAGAGGACTGACACTCTCACTTTCTATAATTTGAACCTCTCCTGTGAGTTCAGTTTTAGATTCCGATGCTTCACTTCAGGTTTACTGTATACCTTGCACCTTCTTATTGATGATGAAACACAGAAATTTTATCGGAATTTAATACAAAAGGCACAATGCCGACTTAAGTAAAAGAGGACTGTCACTCTCTCTTTCTTTTATTTGAACCTCTCCTGTGAGTCCAGTTTTAGATTCCAATGCTTCACTTCAGGTTTACTGTATACCTTGCACCTTCTTATTGACGATGAAACAAAGAAGTTGCATCCGAATTTAATACAAAAGGCACAATGCCGACTTAAGTAAAAGAGGACTGTCACTTTCTCTTTGTATGATTTGAACCTCTCCTGTGAGTCCAGTTTTAGATTCTGATGCTTCACTTCAGGTTTACTCTATACCTTGCACCTTTTTATTGACGATGAAACACAGAAATTGCATCGTAATTTAATACAAAAGGCACAATGCCGACTTAAGTACAAGAGGAGTGACACTCTCACTTTCTATGATTGGAACCTCTCCTGTGAATCCAGTTTTAGATTCCGATGCTTCACTTCAGGTTTACTGTATACCTTGCACCTTCTTATTGACGATGAAATACAGAAATTGCATCGGAATTTAATACAAAAGGCACAATGCCGACTTAAGTACAAGAGGACTGACACTCTCATCTTCTATGATTTGAACCTCTCCTGTGAGTCTTGTTTCAGATTCCGATGCTTCACTTCAGGTTTACTGTATACCTTGCACCTTCTTATTGACGATGAAACACAGAAATTGCAGCCGAATTTAATACAAAAGGCACAATACCGACTTAAGTACAAGAAGACTGACACTCTCACTTTCTTTGATTTGAACCTCTCCTGTGAGTCCAGTAATAGATTCCGATGCTTCACTTCAGGTTTACTGTATTTCTTGCACCTTCTTATTGACGATGAAACACAGAAATTGCATCCAAATATAATACAAGAGGCACAATGCCGACTTAAGTACAGGAGGAGTGACACTCTCACTTTCTATGATTGGAACCTCTCCTGTGATTCCAGTTTTAGATTCCGATGCTTCACTTCAGGTTTACTGTATGTCTTGCACCTTCTTATAGACGATGAAATACAGAAATTGCATCGGAATTTAATATAAAAGGCACAATGCCGACTTAAGTACAAGAGGACTGACACTCTCATCTTCTATGATTTGAACCTCTCCTGTGAGTCCAGTTTTAGATTCCGATGCTTCACTTCAGGTGTACTGTATTCCTTGCACCTTCTTATTGACGTTGAAACACACAAATTGCATCCGAATTTAATATAAAAGGCACAATGCCGACTTAAGTACAAGAGGACTGACACTCTCACTTTCTATGATTTGAACCTCTCCTGTGAGTCCAGTTTTAGATTCCGATGCTTCACTTCAGGTTTACTGTATACCTTGCACCTTCTTATTGACGACGAAACACAGAAATTGCATCCGAATTTAATGCAAAAGGCACAATGCCGACTTAAGTACAAGAGGACTGACACTCTCCATTTCTATGATTTGAACCTCTCTTGTGAGTCCAGTTTTAGATTCCGATGCTTCACTTCAGGTTTACTGTATACCATGCACCATCTTATTGACGATGAAACACAGAAATTGCATCGGAATTTAATACAAAAGGCACAATGCGGACTTAAGTACAAGAAGACTGACATTTTCACTTTCTATGATTTGAACCTCTCCTGTGATTCCAGTTCTTGATTCCGATGCTTCACTTCAGGTTTACTGTATACCTTGCACCTTCTTATTGACGATGAAACACAGAAATTGCATCCGAACTTAATACAAAAGTCACAATGCCGACTTAAGTACAAGAGTACTGACACTCTCACTTTCTACGATTTGAACCTCTCCTGTGAGTCCAGTTTTATATTCTGATGCTTCCCTTCAGGTTTACTGTATACCTTGCACCTTCGTATTGACGAAGGAACACTGAAATTGCATACGAATTTAATACAAAAGGCACAATGCCGACTTAAGTACAAGAGGACTGACACTCTCACTTTCTATAATTTGAACCTCTCCTGTGAGTTCAGTTTTAGATTCCGATGCTTCACTTCAGGTTTACTGTATACCTTGCACCTTCTTATTGATGATGAAACACAGAAATGTCACCGGAATTTAATACAAAAGGCACAATGCCGACTTAAGTAAAGGAGGACTGTCACTCTCTCTTTCTTTGATTTCAACCTCTCCTGTGAGACCAGTTTTAGATTCCAATGCTTCACTTCAGGCTTACTGTATACCTTGTACCTTCTTATTGACGATAAAACACAGAAATTGCATCCGAATTTAATACAAAAGGCACAATGCCGACTTAAGTACAAGAGGAGTGACACTCTCACTTTCTATGATTGGAACCTCTCCTGTGAATCCAGTTTTGGATTCCGATGCTTCACTTCAGGTTTACTGTATACCTTGCACCTTCTTATTGACAATGAAACACAGAAATTGCATCCGAATTTAATACAAAAGGCACAATGCCGACTTAAGTACAAGAGGACTGACACTCTCACTTTCTATGATTTGAACCTCTCTTGTGAGTCCAGTTTTAGATTACGATGCTTCACTTCAGGTTTACTGTATACCTTGCACCTTCTTATTGACGACGAAACACAGAAATTGCATCCGAATTTAATGCAAAAGGCACAATGCCGACTTAAGTACAAGAGGACTGACACTCTCACTTTCTATGATTTGAACCCCTCCTGTGAGTCCAGTTTTAGATTCCGATGCTTCACTTCAGGTTTACTTTATACCTTGCACATTCCTATTGACGAAGGAACACAGAAATTGCATCCGAATTTATTACAAGAGACACAATGCCGACTTAAGTAAAAGAGGACTGTCACTCTCTCTTTCTTTTATTTGAACCTCTCCTGTGAGTCCAGTTTTATATTCCAATGCTTCACTTCAGGTTTACTGTATACCTTGCACCTTCTTATTGACGATGAAACAAAGAAGTTGCATCTGAATTTAATACAAAAGGCACAATGCCGACTTAAGTAAAGGAGGACTGTCACTCTCTCTTTCTTTGATTTCAACCTCTCCTGTGAGTCCAGTTTTAGATTCCAATGCTTCACTTCAGGCTTACTGTATACCTTGTACCTTCTTATTGACGATAAAACACAGAAATTGCATCCGAATTTAATACAAAAGGCACAATGCCGACTTAAGTACAAGAGGAGTGACACTCTCACTTTCTATGATTGGAACCTCTCCTGTGAATCCAGTTTTAGATTCCGATGCTTCACTTCAGGTTTACTGTATACCTTGCACCTTCTTATTGACGATGAAATACAGAAATTGCATCGGAATTTAATACAAAAGGCACAATGCCGACTTAAGTACAAGAGGACTGACACTCTCATCTTCTATGATTTGAACCTCTCCTGTGAGTCTAGTTTTAGATTCCGATGCTTCACTTCAGGTTTACTGTATACCTTGCACCTTCTTATTGACGATGAAACACAGAAATTGCAGCCGAATTTAATACAAAAGGCACAATACCGACTTAAGTACAAGAGGACTGACACTCTCTTTCTTTGATTTGAACCTCTCCTGTGAGTCCAGTATTAGATTCCGATGCTTCACTTCAGGTTTACTGTATTCCTTGCACCTTCTTATTGACGATGAAACACAGAAATTGCATCCAAATATAATACAAGAGGCACAATGCCGACTTAAGTACAGGAGGAGTGACACTCTCACTTTCTATGATTGGAACCTCTCCTGTGATTCCAGTTTTAGATTCCGATGCTTCACTTCAGGTTTACTGTATGTCTTGCACCTTCTTATAGACGATGAAATACAGAAATTGCATCGGAATTTAATACAAAAGGCACAATGCCGACTTAAGTACAAGAGGACTGACACTCTCACTTTCTATGATTTGAACCCCTCCTGTGATTCCAGTTATAGATTCCGATGCTTCACTTCAGGTTTACTTTATACCTTGCACATTCCTATTGACGAAGGAACACAGAAACTGCATCCGAATTTATTACAAGAGACACAATGCCGACTTAAGTAAAAGAGGACTGTCACTCTCTCTTTCTTTTATTTGAACCTCTCCTGTGAGTCCAGTTTTATATTCCAATGCTTCACTTCAGGTTTACTGTATACCTTGCACCTTCTTATTGACGATGAAACAAAGAAGTTGCATCTGAATTTAATACAAAAGGAACAATGCCGACTTAAGTAAAAGAGGACTGTCACTTTCTCTTTCTATGATTTGAACCTCTCCTGTGAGTCCAGTTTTAGATTCTGATGCTTCACTTCAGGTTTACTCTATACCTTGCACCTTTTTATTGACGATGAAACACAGAAATTGCATCGTAATTTAATACAAAAGGCACAATGCCGACTTAAGTACAAGAGGAGTGACACTCTCACTTTCTATGATTGGAACCTCTCCTGTGAATCCAGTTTTAGATTCCGATGCTTCACTTCAGGTTTACTGTATACCTTGCACCTTCTTATTGACGATGAAATACAGAAATTGCATCGGAATTTAATACAAAAGGCACAATGCCGACTTAAGTACAAGAGGACTGACACTCTCATCTTCTATGATTTGAACCTCTCCTGTGAGTCTAGTTTTAGATTCCGATGCTTCACTTCAGGTTTACTGTATACCTTGCACCTTCTTATTGACGATGAAACACAGAAATTGCAGCCGAATTTAATACAAAAGGCACAATACCGACTTAAGTACAAGAGGACTGACACTCTCTTTCTTTGATTTGAACCTCTCCTGTGAGTCCAGTATTAGATTCCGATGCTTCACTTCAGGTTTACTGTATTCCTTGCACCTTCTTATTGACGATGAAACACAGAAATTGCATCCAAATATAATACAAGAGGCACAATGCCGACTTAAGTACAGGAGGAGTGACACTCTCACTTTCTATGATTGGAACCTCTCCTGTGATTCCAGTTTTAGATTCCGATGCTTCACTTCAGGTTTACTGTATGTCTTGCACCTTCTTATAGACGATGAAATACAGAAATTGCATCGGAATTTAATATAAAAGGCACAATGCCGACTTAAGTACAAGAGGACTGACACTCTCACTTTCTATGATGGAACCTCTCCTGTGAATCCAGTTTTAGATTCCAATGCTTCACTTCAGGTTTACTGTATACCTTGCACCTTCTTATTGCCGATGAAATAGAGAAATTGCATCGGAATTTAATACAAAAGGCACAATGCCGACTTAAGTACAAGAGGACTGACACTCTCACTTTCTATGATTTGAACCCCTCCTGTGAGTCCAGTTTTAGATTCCGATGCTTCACTTCAGGTTTACTTTATACCTTGCACATTCCTATTGACGAAGGAACACAGAAATTGCATCCAAATTTATTACAAGAGACACAATGCCGACTTAAGTAAAAGAGGACTGTCACTCTCTCTTTCTTTTATTTGAACCTCTCCTGTGAGTCCAGTTTTAGATTCCAATGCTTCACTTCAGGTTTACTGTATACCTTGCACCTTCTTATTGACGATGAAACAAAGAAGTTGCATCCGAATTTAATACAAAAGGAACAATGCCGACTTAAGTGAAAGAGGACTGTCACTTTCTCTTTCTATGATTTGAACCTCTACTGTGAGTCCAGTTTTAGATTCTGATGCTTCACTTCAGGTTTACTCTATACCTTGCACCTTTTTATTGACGATGAAACACAGAAATTGCATCGTAATTTAATACAAAAGGCACAATGCCGACTTAAGTACAAGAGGACTGACATTTTCACTTTCTATGATTGGAACCTCTCCTGTGAATCCAGTTTTTGATTCCGATGCTTCACTTCAGGTCTACTGTATACCTTGCACCTTCTTATTGACGATGAAACACAGAAATTGCATCCGAACTTAATATAAAAGGCACAATGCCGACTTAAGTACAAGAGGACTGACACTCTCACTTTCTATGATTTGAACCTCTCCTGTGAGTCCAGTTTTATATTCTGATGCTTCACTTCAGGTTTACTGTATACCTTGCACCTTTGTATTGACGAAGCAACACAGAAATTGCATACGAATTTAATACAAAATGCACAATGCCGACTTAAGTACAAGATGACTGACACTCTCACTTTCTATAATTTGAACCTCTCCTGTGAGTTCTGTTTTAGATTCCGATGCTTCACTTCAGGTTTACTGTATACCTTGCACCTTCTTATTGATGATGAAACACAGAAATGTCATCGGAATTTAATACAAAAGGCACAATGCCGACTTAAGTAAAAGAGGACTGTCACTCTCTCTTTCTTTGATTTGAAACTCTCCTGTGAGTCCAGTTTTAGATTCCAATGCTTCACTTCAGGTTTACTGTATACCTCGCACCTTCTTATTGAGGATGAAACACAGAAATTGCATCCGAATTTAATACAAAAGGCACAATGCCGACTTAAGTGCAAGAGGACTGACACTCTCATCTTCACTGATTTGAACCTCTCCAAGGAGTCTAGTTTTAGATTCCGATGCATCACTTCAGGTTTACTGTATACCTTGCACCTTCTTATTGACGATGAAACACAGAAATTGCAGCCGAATTTAATACAAAAGGCACAATGCCGACTTAAGTACAAGAGGACTGACACTCTCACTTTCTATGATTTGAACCTCTCCTGTGAGTCCAGTTTTAGATTCCGATGCTTCACTTCAGGTTTACTGTATACCTTGCACCTTCTTATTGACGATGAATCACAGATATTTCATCGGAATTTAATACAAAAGGCACAATGCCGACTTAAGTGAAAGAGGACTGTCACTCTCCCTTTCTATGATTTGAACCTATCCTGTGATTCCAGTTTTAGATTCCGATGTTTCACTTCAGGTTTACTGTATACCTTGCACCTTCTTATTAACGATGAAACACAGAAATTGCATCAGAATTTAATACAAAAGGCACAATGCCGACTTAAATACAAGAGGACTGACACTCTCCCTTTCTATGCTTTGAACCTCCCCTGTGAGTCCAGTTTTAGATTCCGAAGTTCACTTCAGGTTTACTGTATACCTTGCACCTTCTTATTGACGATTAAACACAGAAATTGCATCTGAATTTAATACAAAAGGCACAATGCCGACTTAAGTACATGAGGACTGTCACTCTCTATTTCTATGATTTGGACCTCTCCTGTGAATCCAGATTTAGATTCCGATGCTTCACTTCAGGTTTACTGTATACCTTGCACCTTCTTATTGACAATGAAACACAGAAATTGCATCCGAATTTAATACAAAAGGCACAATGCCGACTTAAGTACAAGAGGACTGACACTCTCACTTTCTATGATTTGAACCTCTCCTGTGAGTCCAGTTTTAGATTACGATGCTTCACTTCAGGTTTACTGTATACCTTGCACCTTCTTATTGACGACGAAACACAGAAATTGCATCCGAATTTAATGCAAAAGGCACAATGCCGACTTAAGTACAAGAGGACTGACACTCTCACTTTCTATGATTTGAACCCCTCCTGTGAGTCCAGTTTTAGATTCCGATGCTTCACTTCAGGTTTACTTTATACCTTGCACATTCCTATTGACGAAGGAACACAGAAATTGCATCCGAATTTATTACAAGAGACACAATGCCGACTTATGTAAAAGAGGACTGTCACTCTCTCTTTCTTTTATTTGAACCTCTCCTGTGAGTCCAGTTTTATATTCCAATGCTTCACTTCAGGTTTACAGTATACCTTGCACCTTCTTATTGACGATGAAACAAAGAAGTTGCATCTGAATTTAATACAAAAGGAACAATGCCGACTTAAGTAAAAGAGGACTGTCACTTTCTCTTTCTATGATTTGAACCTCTCCTGTGAGTCCAGTTTTAGATTCTGATGCTTCACTTCAGGTTTACTCTATACCTTGCACCTTTTTATTGACGATGAAACACAGAAATTGCATCGTAATTTAATACAAAAGGCACAATGCCGACTTAAGTACAAGAGGAGTGACACTCTCACTTTCTATGATTGGAACCTCTCCTGTGAATCCAGTTTTAGATTCCGATGCTTCACTTCAGGATTACTGTATACCTTGCACCTTCTTATTGACGATGAAATACAGAAATTGCATCGGAATTTAATACAAAAGGCACAATGCCGACTTAAGTACAAGAGGACTGACACTCTCATCTTCTATGATTTGAACCTCTCCTGTGAGTCTAGTTTTAGATTCCGATGCTTCACTTCAGGTTTACTGTATACCTTGCACCTTCTTATTGACGATGAAACACAGAAATTGCAGCCGAATTTAATACAAAAGGCACAATACCGACTTAAGTACAAGAGGACTGACACTCTCTTTCTTTGATTTGAACCTCTCCTGTGAGTCCAGTATTAGATTCCGATGCTTCACTTCAGGTTTACTGTATTCCTTGCACCTTCTTATTGACGATGAAACACAGAAATTGCATCCAAATATAATACAAGAGGCACAATGCCGACTTAAGTACAGGAGGAGTGACACTCTCACTTTCTATGATTGGAACCTCTCCTGTGATTCCAGTTTTAGATTCCGATGCTTCACTTCAGGTTTACTGTATGTCTTGCACCTTCTTATAGACGATGAAATACAGAAATTGCATCGGAATTTAATATAAAAGGCACAATGCCGACTTAAGTACAAGAGGACTGACACTCTCACTTTCTATGATGGAACCTCTCCTGTGAATCCAGTTTTAGATTCCAATGCTTCACTTCAGGTTTACTGTATACCTTGCACCTTCTTATTGATGATGAAACACAGAAATTTCATCGGAATTTAATACAAAAGGCACAATGCCGACTTAAGTAAAAGAGGACTGTCACTCTCCCTTTCTATGATTTGAACCTCTCTTGTGAGTCCAGTTTTAGATTCCGATGCTTCACTTCAGGTTTACTGTATGCCATGCACCATCTTATTGACGATGAAACACAGAAATTGCATCGGAATTTAATACAAAATGCACAATGCCGACTTAAGTACAAGAGGACTGACACTTTCACTTTCTAAGATTTGAACCTCTCCTGTGAGTCCAGTTCTTGATTCCGATGCTTCACTTCAGGTTTACTGTATACTTTGCACCTTCTTATTGACGATGAAACATAGAAATTGCATCCGAACTTAATACAAAACGCACAATGCCGACTTAAGTACAAGAGTACTGACACTTTCACTTTCTATGATTTGAACCTCTCCTGTGAGTCCAGTTTTATATTCTGATGCTTCACTTCAGGTTTACTGTATACCTTGCATCTTCGTATTGACGAAGGAACACAGAAATTGCATACGAATTTAATGCAAAAGGCACAATGCCGACTTAAGTACAAGAGGACTGACACTCTCACTTTCTATAATTTGAACCTCTCCTGTGAGTTCAGTTTTAGATTCCGATGCTTCACTTCAGGTTTACTGTATACCTTGCACCTTCTTATTGATGATGAAACACTGAAATTTTATCGGAATTTAATACAAAAGGCACAATGCCGACTTAAGTAAAAGAGGACTGTCACTCTCTCTTTCTTTTATTTGAACCTCTCCTGTGAGTCCAGTTTTAGATTCCAATGCTTCACTTCAGGTTTACTGTATACCTTGCACCTTCTTATTGACGATGAAACAAAGAAGTTGCATCCGAATTTAATACAAAAGGCACAATGCCGACTTAAGTAAAAGAGGACTGTCACTTTCTCTTTGTATGATTTGAACCTCTCCTGTGAGTCCAGTTTTAGATTCTGATGCTTCACTTCAGGTTTACTCTATACCTTGCCCCTTTTTATTGACGATGAAACACAGAAATTGCATCGTTATTTAATACAAAAGGCACAATGCCGACTTAAGTACAAGAGGAGTGACACTCTCACTTTCTATGATTGGAACCTCTCCTGTGAATCCAGTTTTAGATTCCGATGCTTCACTTCAGGTTTACTGTATACCTTGCACCTTCATATTGACGATGAAATACAGAAATTGCATCGGAATTTAAAACAAAAGGCACAATGCCGACTTAAGTACAAGAGGACTGACACTCTCATCTTCTATGATTTGAACCTCTCCTGTGAGTCTTGTTTTAGATTCCGATGCTTCACTTCAGGTTTACTGTATACCTTGCACCTTCTTATTGACGATGAAACACAGAAATTGCAGCCGAATTTAATACAAAAGGCACAATACCGACTTAAGTACAAGAGGACTGACACTCTCACTTTCTTTGATTTGAACCTCTCCTGTGAGTCCAGTATTAGATTCCGATGCTTCACTTCAGGTTTACTGTATTCCTTGCACCTTCTTATTGACGATGAAACACAGAAATTGCATCCAAATATAATACAAGAGGCACAATGCCGACTTAAGTACAGGAGGAGTGACACTCTCACTTTCTATGATTGGAACCTCTCCTGTGATTCCAGTTTTAGATTCCGATGCTTCACTTCAGGTTTACTGTATGTCTTGCACCTTCTTATAGACGATGAAATACAGAAATTGCATCGGAATTTAATATAAAAGGCACAATGCCGACTTAAGTACAAGAGGACTGACACTCTCATCTTCTATGATTTGAACCTCTCCTGTGAGTCCAGTTTTAGATTCCGATGCTTCACTTCAGGTTTACTGTATACCTTGCACCTTCTTATTGACGATGAAACACACAAATTGCATCCGAATTTAATACAAAAGGCACAATGCCGACTTAAGTACAAGAGGACTGACACTCTCACTTTCTATGATTTGAACCTCTCCTGTGAGTCCAGTTTTAGATTCCGATGCTTCACTTCAGGTTTACTGTATACCTTGCACCTTCTTATTGACGATGAAACAAAGAAGTTGCATCTGAATTTAATACAAAAGGAACAATGCCGACTTAAGTAAAAGAGGACTGTCACTTTCTCTTTCTATGATTTGAACCTCTCCTGTGAGTCCAGTTTTAGATTCTGATGCTTCACTTCAGGTTTACTCTATACCTTGCACCTTTTTATTGACGATGAAACACAGAAATTGCATCGTAATTTAATACAAAAGGCACAATGCCGACTTAAGTACAAGAGGAGTGACACTCTCACTTTCTATGATTGGAACCTCTCCTGTGAATCCAGTTTTAGATTCCGATGCTTCACTTCAGGATTACTGTATACCTTGCACCTTCTTATTGACGATGAAATACAGAAATTGCATCGGAATTTAATACAAAAGGCACAATGCCGACTTAAGTACAAGAGGACTGACACTCTCATCTTCTATGATTTGAACCTCTCCTGTGAGTCTAGTTTTAGATTCCGATGCTTCACTTCAGGTTTACTGTATACCTTGCACCTTCTTATTGACGATGAAACACAGAAATTGCAGCCGAATGTAATACAAAAGGCACAATACCGACTTAAGTACAAGAGGACTGACACTCTCTTTCTTTGATTTGAACCTCTCCTGTGAGTCCAGTATTAGATTCCGATGCTTCACTTCAGGTTTACTGTATTCCTTGCACCTTCTTATTGACGATGAAACACAGAAATTGCATCCAAATATAATACAAGAGGCACAATGCCGACTTAAGTACAGGAGGAGTGACACTCTCACTTTCTATGATTGGAACCTCTCCTGTGATTCCAGTTTTAGATTCCGATGCTTCACTTCAGGTTTACTGTATGTCTTGCACCTTCTTATAGACGATGAAATACAGAAATTGCATCGGAATTTAATATAAAAGGCACAATGCCGACTTAAGTACAAGAGGACTGACACTCTCACTTTCTATGATGGAACCTCTCCTGTGAATCCAGTTTTAGATTCCAATGCTTCACTTCAGGTTTACTGTATACCTTGCACCTTCTTATTGCCGATGAAATAGAGAAATTGCATCGGAATTTAATACAAAAGGCACAATGCCGACTTAAGTACAAGAGGACTGACACTCTCACTTTCTATGATTTGAACCCCTCCTGTGAGTCCAGTTTTAGATTCCGATGCTTCACTTCAGGTTTACTTTATACCTTGCACATTCCTATTGACGAAGGAACACAGAAATTGCATCCAAATTTATTACAAGAGACACAATGCCGACTTAAGTAAAAGAGGACTGTCACTCTCTCTTTCTTTTATTTGAACCTCTCCTGTGAGTCCAGTTTTAGATTCCAATGCTTCACTTCAGGTTTACTGTATACCTTGCACCTTCTTATTGACGATGAAACAAAGAAGTTGCATCCGAATTGAATACAAAAGGAACAATGCCGACTTAAGTAAAAGAGGACTGTCACTTTCTCTTTCTATGTTTTGAACCTCTCCTGTGAGTCCAGTTTTAGATTCTGATGCTTCACTTCAGGTTTACTCTATACCTTGCACCTTTTTATTGACGATGAAACACAGAAATTGCATCGTAATTTAATACAAAAGGCACAATGCCGACTTAAGTACAAGAGGAGTGACACTCTCACTTTCTATGATTGGAACCTCTCCTGTGAATCCAGTTTTTGATTCCGATGCTTCACTTCAGGTCTACTGTATACCTTGCACCTTCTTATTGACGATGAAACACAGAAATTGCATCCGAACTTAATATAAAAGGCACAATGCCTACTTAAGTACAAGAGGACTGACACTCTCACTTTCTATGATTTGAACCTCTCCTGTGAGTCCAGTTTTATATTCTGATGCTTCACTTCAGGTTTACTGTATACCTTGCACCTTTGTATTGACGAAGCAACACAGAAATTGCATACGAATTTAATACAAAAGGCACAATGCCGACTTAAGTACAAGATGACTGACACTCTCACTTTCTATAATTTGAACCTCTCCTGTGAGTTCTGTTTTAGATTCCGATGCTTCACTTCAGGTTTACTGTATACCTTGCACCTTCTTATTGATGATGAAACACAGAAATGTCATCGGAAATTAATACAAAAGGCACAATGCCGACTTAAGCAAAAGAGGACTGTCACTCTCTCTTTCTTTGATTTGAACCTCTCCTGTGAGTCCAGTTTTAGATTCCAATGCTTCACTTCAGGTTTACTGTATACCTCGCACCTTCTTATTGAGGATGAAACACAGAAATTGCATCCGAATTTAATACAAAAGGCACAATGCCGACTTAAGTGCAAGAGGACTGACACTCTCATCTTCACTGATTTGAACCTCTCCAAGGAGTCTAGTTTTAGATTCCGATGCTTCACTTCAGGTTTACTGTATACCTTGCACCTTCTTATTGACGATGAAACACAGAAATTGCAGCCGAATTTAATACAAAAGGCACAATACCGACTTAAGTACAAGAAGACTGACATTTTCACTTTCTATGATTTGAACCTCTCCTGTGAGTCCAGTTTTAGATTCCGATGCTTCACTTCAGGTTTACTGTATACCTTGCACCTTCTTATTGACGATGAATCACAGATATTTCATCGGAATTTAATACAAAAGGCACAATGCCGACTTAAGTGAAAGAGGACTGTCACTCTCCCTTTCTATGATTTGAACCTATCCTGTGATTCCAGTTTTAGATTCCGATGTTTCACTTCAGGTTTACTGTATACCTTGCACCTTCTTATTAACGATGAAACACAGAAATTGCATCAGAATTTAATACAAAAGGCACAATGCCGACTTAAATACAAGAGGACTGACACTCTCCCTTTCTATGCTTTGAACCTCCCCTGTGAGTCCAGTTTTAGATTCCGAAGTTCACTTCAGGTTTACTGTATACCTTGCACCTTCTTATTGACGATTAAACACAGAAATTGCATCTGAATTTAATACAAAAGGCACAATGCCGACTTAAGTACATGAGGACTGTCACTCTCTCTTTCTATGATTTGGACCTCTCCTGTGAATCCAGATTTAGATTCCGATGCTTCACTTCAGGTTTACTGTATACCTTGCACATTCTTATTGACAATGAAACACAGAAATTGCATCCGAATTTAATACAAAAGGCACAATGCCGACTTAAGTACAAGAGGACTGACACTCTCACTTTCTATGATTTGAACCTCTCCTGTGAGTCCAGTTTTAGATTACGATGCTTCACTTCAGGTTTACTGTATACCTTGCACCTTCTTATTGACGACGAAACACAGAAATTGCATCCGAATTTAATGCAAAAGGCACAATGCCGACTTAAGTACAAGAGGACTGACACTCTCACTTTCTATGATTTGAACCCCTCCTGTGAGTCCAGTTTTAGATTCCGATGCTTCACTTCAGGTTTACTTTATACCTTGCACATTCCTATTGACGAAGGAACACAGAAATTGCATCCGAATTTATTACAAGAGACACAATGCCGACTTAAGTAAAAGAGGACTGTCACTCTCTCTTTCTTTTATTTGAACCTCTCCTGTGAGTCCAGTTTTATATTCCAATTCTTCACTTCAGGTTTACTGTATACCTTGCACCCTCTTATTGACGATGAAACAAAGAAGTTGCATCTGAATTTAATACAAAAGGAACAATGCCGACTTAAGTAAAAGAGGACTGTCACTTTCTCTTTCTATGATTTGAACCTCTCCTGTGAGTCCAGTTTTAGATTCTGATGCTTCACTTCAGGTTTACTCTATACCTTGCACCTTTTTATTGACGATGAAACACAGAAATTGCATCGTAATTTAATACAAAAGGCACAATGCCGACTTAAGTACAAGAGGAGTGACACTCTCACTTTCTATGATTGGAACCTCTCCTGTGAATCCAGTTTTAGATTCCGATGCTTCACTTCAGGATTACTGTATACCTTGCACCTTCTTATTGACGATGAAATACAGAAATTGCATCGGAATTTAATACAAAAGGCACAATGCCGACTTAAGTACAAGAGGACTGACACTCTCATCTTCTATGATTTGAACCTCTCCTGTGAGTCTAGTTTTAGATTCCGATGCTTCACTTCAGGTTTACTGTATACCTTGCACCTTCTTGTTGACGATGAAACACAGAAATTGCAGCCGAATTTAATACAAAAGGCACAATACCGACTTAAGTACAAGAGGACTGACACTCTCTTTCTTTGATTTGAACCTCTCCTGTGAGTCCAGTATTAGATTCCGATGCTTCACTTCAGGTTTACTGTATTCCTTGCACCTTCTTATTGACGATGAAACACAGAAATTGCATCCAAATATAATACAAGAGGCACAATGCCGACTTAAGTACAGGAGGAGTGACACTCTCACTTTCTATGATTGGAACCTCTCCTGTGATTCCAGTTTTAGATTCCGATGCTTCACTTCAGGTTTACTGTATGTCTTGCACCTTCTTATAGACGATGAAATACAGAAATTGCATCGGAATTTAATATAAAAGGCACACTGCCGACTTAAGTACAAGAGGACTGACACTCTCACTTTCTATGATGGAACCTCTCCTGTGAATCCAGTTTTAGATTCCAATGCTTCACTTCAGGTTTACTGTATACCTTGCACCTTCTTATTGCCGATGAAATAGAGAAATTGCATCGGAATTTAATACAAAAGGCACAATGCCGACTTAAGTACAAGAGGACTGACACTCTCACTTTCTATGATTTGATCCTCTCCTGTGATTCCAGTTTTAGATTCCGATGCTTCACTTCAGGTTTACTGTATACCTTGCACCTTCTTATTGATGATGAAACACAGAAATTTCATCGGAATTTAATACAAAAGGCACAATGCCGACTTAAGTAAAAGAGGACTGTCACTCTCCCTTTCTATGATTTGAACCTCTCTTGTGAGTCCAGTTTTAGATTCCGATGCTTCACTTCAGGTTTACTGTATGCCATGCACCATCTTATTGACGATGAAACACAGAAATTGCATCGGAATTTAATACAAAAGGCACAATGCCGACTTAAGTACAAGAGGACTGACACTTTCACTTTCTAAGATTTGAACCTCTCCTGTGAGTCCAGTTCTTGATTCCGATGCTTCACTTCAGGTTTACTGTATACTTTGCACCTTCTTATTGACGATGAAACATAGAAATTGCATCCGAACTTAATACAAAACGCACAATGCCGACTTAAGTACAAGAGTACTGACACTCTCACTTTCTATGATTTGAACCTCTCCTGTGAGTCCAGTTTTATATTCTGATGCTTCACTTCAGGTTTACTGTATACCTTGCATCTTCGTATTGACGAAGGAACACAGAAATTGCATACGAATTTAATGCAAAAGGCACAATGCCGACTTAAGTACAAGAGGACTGACACTCTCACTTTCTATAATTTGAACCTCTCCTGTGAGTTCAGTTTTAGATTCCGATGCTTCACTTCAGGTTTACTGTATACCTTGCACCTTCTTATTGATGATGAAACACTGAAATTTTATCGGAATTTAATACAAAAGGCACAATGCCGACTTAAGTAAAAGAGGACTGTCACTCTCTCTTTCTTTTATTTGAACCTCTCCTGTGAGTCCAGTTTTAGATTCCAATGCTTCACTTCAGGTTTGCTGTATACCTTGCACCTTCTTATTGACGATGAAACAAAGAAGTTGCATCCGAATTTAATACAAAAGGCACAATGCCGACTTAAGTAAAAGAGGACTGTCACTTTCTCTTTGTATGATTTGAACCTCTCCTGTGAGTCCAGTTTCAGATTCTGATGCTTCACTTCAGGTTTACTCTTTACCTTGCACCTTTTTATTGACGATGAAACACAGAAATTGCATCGTTATTTAATACAAAAGGCACAATGCCGACTTAAGTACAAGAGGAGTGACACTCTCACTTTCTATGATTGGAACCTCTCCTGTGAATCCAGTTTTAGATTCCGATGCTTCACTTCAGGTTTACTGTATACCTTGCACCTTCATATTGACGATGAAATACAGAAATTGCATCGGAATTTAATACAAAAGGCACAATGCCGACTTAAGTACAAGAGGACTGACACTCTCATCTTCTATGATTTGAACCTCTCCTGTGAGTCTTGTTTTAGATTCCGATGCTTCACTTCAGGTTTACTGTATACCTTGCACCTTCTTATTGACGATGAAACACAGAAATTGCAGCCGAATTTAATACAAAAGGCACAATACCGACTTAAGTACAAGAGGACTGACACTCTCACTTTCTTTGATTTGAACCTCTCCTGTGAGTCCAGTATTAGATTCCGATGCTTCACTTCAGGTTTACTGTATTCCTTGCACCTTCTTATTGACGATGAAACACAGAAATTGCATCCAAATATAATACAAGAGGCACAATGCCGACTTAAGTACAGGAGGAGTGACACTCTCACTTTCTATGATTGGAACCTCTCCTGTGATTCCAGTTTTAGATTCCGATGCTTCACTTCAGGTTTACTGTATGTCTTGCACCTTCTTATAGACGATGAAATACAGAAATTGCATCGGAATTTAATATAAAAGGCACAATGCCGACTTAAGTACAAGAGGACTGACACTCTCATCTTCTATGATTTGAACCTCTCCTGTGAGTCCAGTTTTAGATTCCGATGCTTCACTTCAGGTTTACTGTATACCTTGCACCTTCTTATTGACGATAAAACACAGAAATTGCCTCCGAATTTAATACAAAAGGCACAATGCCGACTTAAGTACAAGAGGACTGACACTCTCATCTTCTATGATTTGAACCTCTCCTGTGAGTCTAGTTTTAGATTCCGATGCTTCACTTCAGGTTTACTGTATACCTTGCACCTTCTTATTGACGATGAAACACAGAAATTGCAGCCGAATGTAATACAAAAGGCACAATACCGACTTAAGTACAAGAGGACTGACACTCTCTTTCTTTGATTTGAACCTCTCCTGTGAGTCCAGTATTAGATTCCGATGCTTCACTTCAGGTTTACTGTATTCCTTGCACCTTCTTATTGACGATGAAACACAGAAATTGCATCCAAATATAATACAAGAGGCACAATGCCGACTTAAGTACAGGAGGAGTGACACTCTCACTTTCTATGATTGGAACCTCTCCTGTGATTCCAGTTTTAGATTCCGATGCTTCACTTCAGGTTTACTGTATGTCTTGCACCTTCTTGTAGACGATGAAATACAGAAATTGCATCGGAATTTAATATAAAAGGCACAATGCCGACTTAAGTACAAGAGGACTGACACTCTCACTTTCTATGATGGAACCTCTCCTGTGAATCCAGTTTTAGATTCCAATGCTTCACTTCAGGTTTACTGTGTACCTTGCACCTTCTTATTGCCGATGAAATAGAGAAATTGCATCGGAATTTAATACAAAAGGCACAATGCCGACTTAAGTACAAGAGGACTGACACTCTCACTTTCTATGATTTGAACCCCTCCTGTGAGTCCAGTTTTAGATTCCGATGCTTCACTTCAGGTTTACTCTATACCTTGCACATTCCTATTGACGAAGGAACACAGAAATTGCATCCAAATTTATTACAAGAGACACAATGCCGACTTAAGTAAAAGAGGACTGTCACTCTCTCTTTCTTTTATTTGAACCTCTCCTGTGAGTCCAGTTTTAGATTCCAATGCTTCACTTCAGGTTTACTGTATACCTTGCACCTTCTTATTGACGATGAAACAAAGAAGTTGCATCCGAATTGAATACAAAAGGAACAATGCCGACTTAAGTAAAAGAGGACTGTCACTTTCTCTTTCTATGATTTGAACCTCTCCTGTGAGTCCAGTTTTAGATTCTGATGCTTCACTTCAGGTTTACTCTATACCTTGCACCTTCTTATTGACGATGAAACACAGAAATTGCATCGTAATTTAATACAAAAGGCACAATGCCGACTTAAGTACAAGAGGAGTGACACTCTCACTTTCTATGATTGGAACCTCTCCTGTGAATCCAGTTTTTGATTCCGATGCTTCACTTCAGGTCTACTGTATACCTTGCACCTTCTTATTGACGATGAAACACAGAAATTGCATCCGAACTTAATATAAAAGGCACAATGCCTACTTAAGTACAAGAGGACTGACACTCTCACTTTCTATGATTTGAACCTCTCCTGTGAGTCCAGTTTTATATTCTGATGCTTCACTTCAGGTTTACTGTATACCTTGCACCTTTGTATTGACGAAGCAACACAGAAATTGCATACGAATTTAATACAAAAGGCACAATGCCGACTTAAGTACAAGATGACTGACACTCTCACTTTCTATAATTTGAACCTCTCCTGTGAGTTCTGTTTTAGATTCCGATGCTTCACTTCAGGTTTACTGTATACCTTGCACCTTCTTATTGATGATGAAACACAGAAATGTCATCGGAATTTAATACAAAAGGCACAATGCCGACTTAAGTAAAGGAGGACTGTCACTCTCTCTTTCTTTGATTTGAACCTCTCCTGTGAGTCCAGTTTTAGATTCCAATGCTTCACTTCAGGTTTACTGTATACCTCGCACCTTCTTATTGAGGATGAAACACAGAAATTGCATCCGAATTTAATACAAAAGGCACAATGCCGACTTAAGTGCAAGAGGACTGACACTCTCATCTTCACTGATTTGAACCTCTCCAAGGAGTCTAGTTTTAGATTCCGATGCTTCACTTCAGGTTTACTGTATACCTTGCACCTTCTTATTGACGATGAAACACAGAAATTGCA
The DNA here is from genome assembly GCF_021461395.2 of Schistocerca americana. NCBI lineage: Eukaryota > Metazoa > Arthropoda > Insecta > Orthoptera > Acrididae > Schistocerca > Schistocerca americana. The sequence continues at coordinate 26,631 of NW_025726496.1, forward strand.
GCCGAATTTAATACAAAAGGCACAATACCGACTTAAGTACAAGAAGACTGACATTTTCACTTTCTATGATTTGAACCTCTCCTGTGAGTCCAGTTTTAGATTCCGATGCTTCACTTCAGGTTTACTGTATACCTTGCACCTTCTTATTGACGATGAATCACAGATATTTCATCGGAATTTAATACAAAAGGCACAATGCCGACTTAAGTGAAAGAGGACTGTCACTCTCCCTTTCTATGATTTGAACCTATCCTGTGATTCCAGTTTTAGATTCCGATGTTTCACTTCAGGTTTACTGTATACCTTGCACCTTCTTATTAACGATGAAACACAGAAATTGCATCAGAATTTAATACAAAAGGCACAATGCCGACTTAAATACAAGAGGACTGACACTCTCCCTTTCTATGCTTTGAACCTCCCCTGTGAGTCCAGTTTTAGATTCCGAAGTTCACTTCAGGTTTACTGTATACCTTGCACCTTCTTATTGACGATTAAACACAGAAATTGCATCTGAATTTAATACAAAAGGCACAATGCCGACTTAAGTACATGAGGACTGTCACTCTCTCTTTCTATGATTTGGACCTCTCCTGTGAATCCAGATTTAGATTCCGATGCTTCACTTCAGGTTTACTGTATACCTTGCACATTCTTATTGACAATGAAACACAGAAATTGCATCCGAATTTAATACAAAAGGCACAATGCCGACTTAAGTACAAGAGGACTGACACTCTCACTTTCTATGATTTGAACCTCTCCTGTGAGTCCAGTTTTAGATTACGATGCTTCACTTCAGGTTTACTGTATACCTTGCACCTTCTTATTGACGACGAAACACAGAAATTGCATCCGAATTTAATGCAAAAGGCACAATGCCGACTTAAGTACAAGCGGACTGACACTCTCACTTTCTATGATTTGAACCCCTCCTGTGAGTCCAGTTTTAGATTCCGATGCTTCACTTCAGGTTTACTTTATACCTTGCACATTCCTATTGACGAAGGAACACAGAAATTGCATCCGAATTTATTACAAGAGACACAATGCCGACTTATGTAAAAGAGGACTGTCACTCTCTCTTTCTTTTATTTGAACCTCTCCTGTGAGTCCAGTTTTATATTCCAATGCTTCACTTCAGGTTTACTGTATACCTTGCACCTTCTTATTGACGATGAAACAAAGAAGTTGCATCTGAATTTAATACAAAAGGAACAATGCCGACTTAAGTAAAAGAGGACTGTCACTTTCTCTTTCTATGATTTGAACCTCTCCTGTGAGTCCAGTTTTAGATTCTGATGCTTCACTTCAGGTTTACTCTATACCTTGCACCTTTTTATTGACGATGAAACACAGAAATTGCATCGTAATTTAATACAAAAGGCACAATGCCGACTTAAGTACAAGAGGAGTGACACTCTCACTTTCTATGATTGGAACCTCTCCTGTGAATCCAGTTTTAGATTCCGATGCTTCACTTCAGGATTACTGTATACCTTGCACCTTCTTATTGACGATGAAATACAGAAATTGCATCGGAATTTAATACAAAAGGCACAATGCCGACTTAAGTACAAGAGGACTGACACTCTCATCTTCTATGATTTGAACCTCTCCTGTGAGTCTAGTTTTAGATTCCGATGCTTCACTTCAGGTTTACTGTATACCTTGCACCTTCTTGTTGACGATGAAACACAGAAATTGCAGCCGAATTTAATACAAAAGGCACAATACCGACTTAAGTACAAGAGGACTGACACTCTCTTTCTTTGATTTGAACCTCTCCTGTGAGTCCAGTATTAGATTCCGATGCTTCACTTCAGGTTTACTGTATTCCTTGCACCTTCTTATTGACGATGAAACACAGAAATTGCATCCAAATATAATACAAGAGGCACAATGCCGACTTAAGTACAGGAGGAGTGACACTCTCACTTTCTATGATTGGAACCTCTCCTGTGATTCCAGTTGTAGATTCCGATGCTTCACTTCAGGTTTACTGTATGTCTTGCACCTTCTTATAGACGATGAAATACAGAAATTGCATCGGAATTTAATATAAAAGGCACAATGCCGACTTAAGTACAAGAGGACTGACACTCTCACTTTCTATGATGGAACCTCTCCTGTGAATCCAGTTTTAGATTCCAATGCTTCACTTCAGGTTTACTGTATACCTTGCACCTTCTTATTGCCGATGAAATAGAGAAATTGCATCGGAATTTAATACAAAAGGCACAATGCCGACTTAAGTACAAGAGGACTGACACTCTCACTTTCTATGATTTGAACCTCTCCTGTGATTCCAGTTTTAGATTCCGATGCTTCACTTCAGGTTTACTGTATACCTTGCACCTTCTTATTGATGATGAAACACAGAAATTTCATCGGAATTTAATACAAAAGGCACAATGCCGACTTAAGTAAAAGAGGACTGTCACTCTCCCTTTCTATGATTTGAACCTCTCTTGTGAGTCCAGTTTTAGATTCCGATGCTTCACTTCAGGTTTACTGTATGCCATGCACCATCTTATTGACGATGAAACACAGAAATTGCATCGGAATTTAATACAAAAGGCACAATGCCGACTTAAGTACAAGAGGACTGACACTTTCACTTTCTAAGATTTGAACCTCTCCTGTGAGTCCAGTTCTTGATTCCGATGCTTCACTTCAGGTTTACTGTATACTTTGCACCTTCTTATTGACGATGAAACATAGAAATTGCATCCGAACTTAATACAAAACGCACAATGCCGACTTAAGTACAAGAGTACTGACACTCTCACTTTCTATGATTTGAACCTCTCCTGTGAGTCCAGTTTTATATTCTGATGCTTCACTTCAGGTTTACTGTATACCTTGCATCTTCGTATTGACGAAGGAACACAGAAATTGCATACGAATTTAATGCAAAAGGCACAATGCCGACTTAAGTACAAGAGGACTGACACTCTCACTTTCTATAATTTGAACCTCTCCTGTGAGTTCAGTTTTAGATTCCGATGCTTCACTTCAGGTTTACTGTATACCTTGCACCTTCTTATTGATGATGAAACACTGAAATTTTATCGGAATTTAATACAAAAGGCACAATGCCGACTTAAGTAAAAGAGGACTGTCACTCTCTCTTTCTTTTATTTGAACCTCTCCTGTGAGTCCAGTTTTAGATTCCAATGCTTCACTTCAGGTTTGCTGTATACCTTGCACCTTCTTATTGACGATGAAACAAAGAAGTTGCATCCGAATTTAATACAAAAGGCACAATGCCGACTTAAGTAAAAGAGGACTGTCACTTTCTCTTTGTATGATTTGAACCTCTCCTGTGAGTCCAGTTTCAGATTCTGATGCTTCACTTCAGGTTTACTCTATACCTTGCACCTTTTTATTGACGATGAAACACAGAAATTGCATCGTTATTTAATACAAAAGGCACAATGCCGACTTAAGTACAAGAGGAGTGACACTCTCACTTTCTATGATTGGAACCTCTCCTGTGAATCCAGTTTTAGATTCCGATGCTTCACTTCAGGTTTACTGTATACCTTGCACCTTCATATTGACGATGAAATACAGAAATTGCATCGGAATTTAATACAAAAGGCACAATGCCGACTTAAGTACAAGAGGACTGACACTCTCATCTTCTATGATTTGAACCTCTCCTGTGAGTCTTGTTTTAGATTCCGATGCTTCACTTCAGGTTTACTGTATACCTTGCACCTTCTTATTGACGATGAAACACAGAAATTGCAGCCGAATTTAATACAAAAGGCACAATACCGACTTAAGTACAAGAGGACTGACACTCTCACTTTCTTTGATTTGAACCTCTCCTGTGAGTCCAGTATTAGATTCCGATGCTTCACTTCAGGTTTACTGTATTCCTTGCACCTTCTTATTGACGATGAAACACAGAAATTGCATCCAAATATAATACAAGAGGCACAATGCCGACTTAAGTACAGGAGGAGTGACACTCTCACTTTCTATGATTGGAACCTCTCCTGTGATTCCAGTTTTAGATTCCGATGCTTCACTTCAGGTTTACTGTATGTCTTGCACCTTCTTATAGACGATGAAATACAGAAATTGCATCGGAATTTAATATAAAAGGCACAATGCCGACTTAAGTACAAGAGGACTGACACTCTCATCTTCTATGATTTGAACCTCTCCTGTGAGTCCAGTTTTAGATTCCGATGCTTCACTTCAGGTTTACTGTATACCTTGCACCTTCTTATTGACGATGAAACACACAAATTGCATCCGAATTTAATACAAAAGGCACAATGCCGACTTAAGTACAAGAGGACTGACACTCTCACTTTCTATGATTTGAACCTCTCCTGTGAGTCCAGTTTTAGATTCCGATGCTTCACTTCAGGTTTACTGTATACCTTGCACCTTCTTATTGACGATAAAACACAGAAATTGCCTCCGAATTTAATACAAAAGGCACAATGCCGACTTAAGTACAAGAGGAGTGACACTCTCACTTTCTATGATTGGAACCTCTCCTGTGAGTCCAGTTTTAGATTCCGATGCTTCACTTCAGGTTTACTGTATACCTTGCACCTTCTTATTGACGATGAAACACACAAATTGGATCCGAATTTAATACAAAAGGCACAATGCCGACTTAAGTACAAGAGGACTGACACTCTCACTTTCTATGATTTGAACCTCTCCTGTGAGTCCAGTTTTAGATTCCGATGCTTCACTTCAGGTTTACTGTATACCTTGCACCTTCTTATTGACGACGAAACACAGAAATTGCATCCGAATTTAATGCAAAAGGCACAATGCCGACTTTAGTACAAGAGGACTGACACTCTCACTTTCTATGATTTGAACCCCTCCTGTGAGTCCAGTTTCAGATTCCGATGCTTCACTTCAGGTTTACTGTATACCTTGCACCTTCTTATTGACGATGAAACACAGAAATTGCAGCCGAATTTAATACAAAAGGCACAATACCGACTTAAGTACAAGAGGACTGACACTCTCACTTTCTTTGATTTGAACCTCTCCTGTGAGTCCAGTATTAGATTCCGATGCTTCACTTCAGGTTTACTGTATTCCTTGCACCTTCTTATTGACGATGAAACACAGAAATTGCATCCAAATATAATACAAGAGGCACAATGCCGACTTAAGTACAGGAGGAGTGACACTCTCACTTTCTATGATTGGAACCTCTCCTGCGATTCCAGTTTTAGATTCCGATGCTTCACTTCAGGTTTACTGTATGTCTTGCACCTTCTTATAGACGATGAAATACAGAAATTGCATCGGAATTTAATATAAAAGGCACAATGCCGACTTAAGTACAAGAGGACTGACACTCTCATCTTCTATGATTTGAACCTCTCCTGTGAGTCCAGTTTTAGATTCCGATGCTTCACTTCAGGTTTACTGTATACCTTGCACCTTCTTATTGACGATGAAACACACAAATTGCATCCGAATTTAATACAAAAGGCACAATGCCGACTTAAGTACAAGAGGACTGACACTCTCACTTTCTATGATTTGAACCTCTCCTGTGAGTCCAGTTCTAGATTCCGATGCTTCACTTCAGGTTTACTGTATACCTTGCACCTTCTTATTGACGACGAAACACAGAAATTGCATCCGAATTTAATGCAAAAGGCACAATGCCGACTTTAGTACAAGAGGACTGACACTCTCACTTTCTATGATTTGAACCCCTCCTGTGAGTCCAGTTTCAGATTCCGATGCTTCACTTCAGGTTTACTGTATACCTTGCACCTTCGTATTGACGAAGGAACACAGAAATTGCATCCGAATTTAATACAAGAGACACAATGCCGACTTAAGTACAAGAGGACTGACACTCTCACTTTCTATGATATGAACCTCTCCTGTGAGTCCAGTTTTAGATTCCGATGCTTCACTTCTGGTTTACTGTATACCTTGCACCTTCTTATTGACGATGAAACACAGAAATTTCATCGGAATTTAATACAAAAGGCACAATGCCGACTTAAGTAAAAGAGGGCTGTCACTCTCCCTTTCTATGATTTGAACCTCTCTTGTGAGTCCAGTTTTAGATTCCGATGCTTCACTTCAGGTTTACTGTATACCATGCACCATCTTATTGACGATGAAACACAGAAATTGCATCCGTACTTAATACAAAAGTCACAATGCCGACTTAAGTACAAGAGTACTGACACTCTCACTTTCTATGATTTGAACCTCTCCTGTGAGTCCAGTTTTATATTCTGATGCTTCCCTTCAGGTTTACTGTATACCTTGCACCTTCGTATTGACGAAGGAACACTGAAATTGCATACGAATTTAATACAAAAGGCACAATGCCGACTTAAGTACAAGAGGACTGACACTCTCACTTTCTATAATTTGAACCTCTCCTGTGAGTTCAGTTTTAGATTCCGATGCTTCACTTCAGGTTTACTGTATACCTTGCACCTTCTTATTGATGATGAAACACAGAAATTTCATCGGAATTTAATACAAAAGGCACAATGCCGACTTAAGTAAAAGAGGACTGTCACTCTCTCTTTCTTTGATTTGAACCTCTCCTGTGAGTCTAGTTTTAGATTCCAATGCTTCACTTCAGGCTTACTGTATACCTTGCACCTTCTTATTGACGATAAAACACAGAAATTGCATCCGAATTTAATACAAAAGGCACAATGCCGACTTAAGTACAAGAGGAGTGACACTCTCACTTTCTATGATTGGAACCTCTCCTGTGAATCCAGTTTTAGATTCCGATGCTTCACTTCAGGTTTACTGTATACCTTGCACCTTCTTATTGACAATGAAACACAGAAATTGCATCCGAATTTAATACAAAAGGCACAATGCCGACTTAAGTACAAGAGGACTGACACTCTCACTTTCTATGATTTGAACCTCTCCTGTGAGTCCAGTTTTAGATTACGATGCTTCACTTCAGGTTTACTGTATACCTTGCACCTTCTTATTGACGACGAAACACAGAAATTGCATCCGAATTTAATGCAAAAGGCACAATGCCGACTTAAGTACAAGAGGACTGACACTCTCACTTTCTATGATTTGAACCCCTCCTGTGAGTCCAGTTTTAGATTCCGATGCTTCACTTCAGGTTTACTTTATACCTTGCACATTCCTATTGACGAAGGAACACAGAAATTGCATCCGAATTTATTACAAGAGACACAATGCCGACTTAAGTAAAAGAGGACTGTCACCCTCTCTTTCTTTTATTTGAACCTCTCCTGTGAGTCCAGTTTTAGATTCCAATGCTTCACTTCAGGTTTACTGTATACCTTGCACCTTCTTATTGACGATGAAACAAAGAAGTTGCATCCGAATTTAATACAAAAGGAACAATGCCGACTTAAGTAAAAGAGGACTGTCACTTTCTCTTTCTATGATTTGAACCTCTCCTGTGAGTCCAGTTTTAGATTCTGATGCTTCACTTCAGGTTTACTCTATACCTTGCACCTTTTTATTGACGATGAAACACAGAAATTGCATCGTAATTTAATACAAAAGGCACAATGCCGACTTAAGTACAAGAGGAGTGACACTCTCACTTTCTATGATTGGAACCTCTCCTGCGAATCCAGTTTTAGATTCCGATGCTTCACTTCAGGATTACCGTATACCTTGCACCTTCTTATTGACGATGAAATACAGAAATTGCATCGGAATTTAATACAAAAGGAACAATGCCGACTTAAGTACAAGAGGACTGACACTCTCATCTTCTATGATTTGAACCTCTCCTGTGAGTCTAGTTTTAGATTCCGATGCTTCACTTCAGGTTTACTGTATACCTTGCACCTTCGTATTGACGATGAAACACAGAAATTGCAGCCGAATTTAATACAAAAGGCACAATACCGACTTAAGTACAAGAGGACTGACACTCTCACTTTCTTTGATTTGAACCTCTCCTGTGAGTCCAGTATTAGATTCCGATGCTTCACTTCAGGTTTACTGTATTCCTTGCACCTTCTTATTGACGATGAAACACAGAAATTGCATCCAAATATAATACAAGTGGCACAATGCCGACTTAATTACAGGAGGAGTGACACTCTCACTTTCTATGATTGGAACCTCTCCTGTGATTCCAGTTTTAGATTCCGATGCTTCACTTCAGGTTTACTGTATGTCTTGCACCTTCTTATAGACGATGAAATACAGAAATTGCATCGGAATTTAATATAAAAGGCACAATGCCGACTTAAGTACAAGAGGACTGACACTCTCATCTTCTATGATTTGAACCTCTCCTGTGAGTCCAGTTTTAGATTCCGATGCTTCACTTCAGGTTTACTGTATACCTTGCACCTTCTTATTGACGATGAAACACACAAATTGCATCCGAATTTAATACAAAAGGCACAATGCCGACTTAAGTACAAGAGGACTGACACTCTCACTTTCTATGATTTGAACCTCTCCTGTGAGTCCAGTTTTAGATTCCGATGCTTCACTTCAGGTTTACTGTATACCTTGCACCTTCTTATTGACGACGAAACACAGAAATTGCATCCGTATTTAATGCAAAAGGCACAATGCCGACTTAAGTACAAGAGGACTGACACTCTCACTTTCTATGATTTGAACCCCTCCTGTGAGTCCAGTTTTAGATTCCGATGCTTCACTTCAGGTTTACTGTATACCTTGCACCTTCGTATTGACGAAGGAACACAGAAATTGCATCCGAATTTAATACAAGAGACACAAAGCCGACTTAAGTACAAGAGGACTGACACTCTCACTTTCTATGATATGAACCTCTCCTGTGAGTCCAGTTTCAGATTCCGATGCTTCACTTCAGGTTTACTGTATACCTTGCACCTTCTTATTGACGATGAAACACAGAAATTTCATCGGAATTTAATACAAAAGGCACAATGCCGACTTAAGTAAAAGAGGACTGTCACTCTCCCTTTCTATGATTTGAACCTCTCTTGTGAGTCCAGTTTTAGATTCCGATGCTTCACTTCAGGTTTACTGTATACCATGCACCATCTCATTGACGATGAAACACAGAAATTGCATCGGAATTTAATACAAAAGGCACAATGTTGACTTAAGTACAAGAAGACTGACATTTTCACTTTCTATGATTTGAACCTCTCCTGTGAGTCCAGTTCTTGATTCCGATGCTTCACTTCAGGTTTACTGTATACCTTGCACCTTCTTATTGACGATGAAACACAGAAATTGCATCCGAACTTAATACAAAAGTCACAATGCCGACTTAAGTACAAGAGTACTGACACTCTCATTTTCTATGATTTGAACCTCTCCTGTGAGTCCAGTTTTATATTCTGATGCTTCACTTCAGGTTTACTGTATACCTTGCACCTTCGTATTGACGAAGGAACACAGAAATTGCACACGAATTTAATACAAAAGGCACAATGCCGACTTAAGTACAAGAGGACTGACACTCTCACTTTCTATAATTTGAACCTCTCCTGTGAGTTCAGTTTTAGATTCCGATGCTTCACTTCAGGTTTACTGTATACCTTGCACCTTCTTATTGATGATGAAACACAGAAATTTCATAGGAATTTAATACAAAAGGCACAATGCCGACTTAGGTAAAAGAGGACTGTCACTCTCTCTTTCTTTGATTTGAACCTCTCCTGTGAGTCCAGTTTTAGATTAGAATGCTTCACTTCAGGTTTACTGTATACCTTGCACCTTCTTATTGACGATAAAACACAGAAATTGCATCCGAATTTAATACAAAAGGCACAATGCCGACTTAAATACAAGAGGAGTGACACTCTCACTTTCTATGATTGGAACCTCTCCTGTGAATCCAGTTTTAGATTCCGATGCTTCACTTCAGGTTTACTGTATACCTTGCACCTTCTTATTGACAACGAAACACAGAAATTGCATCCGAATTTAATACAAAAGGCACAATGCCGACTTAAGTACAAGAGGACTGACACTCTCACTTTCTATGATTTGAACCTCTCCTGTGAGTCCAGTTTTAGATTATGATGCTTCACTTCAGGTTTACTGTATACCTTGCACCTTCTTATTGACGACGAAACACAGAAATTGCATCCGAATTTAATGCAAAAGGCACAATGCCGACTTAAGTACAAGAGGACTGACACTCTCACTTTCTATGATTTGAACCCCTCCTGTGAGTCCAGTTTTAGATTCCGATGCTTCACTTCACGTTTACTGTATACCTTGCACACTCCTATTGACGAAGGAACACAGAAATTGCATCCGAATTTATTACAAGAGACACAATGCCGACTTAAGTACAAGAGGACTGACACTCTAACTTTCTATGATATGAACCTCTCCTGTGAGTCCAGTTTTAGATTCCGATGCTTCACTTCTGGTTTACTGTATCCCTTGCACCTTCTTATTGACGATGAAACACAGAGATTGCATCCGAATTTAATACAAAAGGCACAATGCCGACTTAAGTACAAGAGGACTGACACTCTCACTTTCTGTAATTTGAACCTCTCCTGTGAGTTCAGTTTTAGATTCCGATGCTTCACTTCAGGTTTACTGTATACCTTGCACCTTTTTATTGATGATGAAACACAGAAATTTCATCGGAATTTAATACTAAAGGCACAATGCCGACTTAAGTAAAAGAGGACTGTCACTCTCTCTTTCATTGATATGAACCTCTCCTGTGAGTCCAGTTTTAGATTCCAATGCTTCACTTCAGGTTTACTGCATACATTGCACATTCTTATTGACGATGAAACACAGAAAGTGCATCCGAATTTAATACAAAAGGCACAATGCCGACTCAAGTACAACAGGACTGACACTCTCTCTTTCTATGATTTGAACCTCTCCTGTGAGTCCAGTTTTAGATTCCGATGCTTCACTTCAGGTTTGCTGTATCCCTTGGACCTTCTTATTGACGATGAAACACAGAAATTTCATCGGAATTTAATACAAAAGGCACAATGCCGACTTAAGTAAAAGAGGACTGTCACCCTCTCTTTCTATGATTTGAACCACTCCTGTGAGTCCAGTTTTAGATTCTGATGCTTCACTTCAGGTTTACTCTATACCTTGCACCTTCTTATTGACGATGAAACACAGAAAATTCATCGGAATTTAATACAAAAGGCACAATGCCGACTTAAGTACAAGAGGAGTGACACTCTCACTTTCTATGACTGGAACCTCTCCTGTGAAACCAATTTTAGATTCCGATGCTTCACTTCAGGTTTACTGTATACCTTGCACCTCCTTATTGACGATGAAATACAGAAATTGCATCGGAATTTAATACAAAAGGCACAATGCCGACTTAAGTACAAGAGGACTGACACTCTCATCTTCTATGATTTGAACCTCTCCTGTGAGTCTAGTTTCAGATTCCGATGCTTCACTTCAGGTTTACTGTATACCTTGCACCTTCTTACTGACGATGAAACACAGAAATTGCAGCCGAATTTAATACAAAAGGCACAATGCCGACTTAAGTACAAGAGGACTGACACTCTCACTTTCTATGATTTGAAACTCTCCTGTGAGTCCAGTTTTAGATTCCGATGCTTCACTTCAGGTTTACTGTATACCTTGCACCTTCTTATTGTCGATGAAACACAGAAATTGCATCTAAATTTAATACAAGAGGCACAATGCCGACTTAAGTACATGAGGACTGACATTCTCACTTTCTATGATTTGAACCTCTCCTGTGAGTCCAGTTTTAGATTCGGATGCTTCACTTCAGGTTTACTGTATATCTTGCACCTTCTTATAGACGATGAAATACAGAAATTGCATCGGAATTTAATATAAAAGGCACAATGCCGACTTAAGTACAGGAGGACTGACACTCTCATCTTCTATGATTTGAACCTCTCCTGTGAGTCCAGTTTTAGATTCCGATGCTTCACTTCAGGTTTACTGTATACCTTGCACATTCTTATTGACGATGAAACACAGAAATTGCATTCGCATTTAATACAAATGGCACAATGCCGACTTAAGTACAAGAGGACTGACACTCTCACTTTCTATGATTTGAACCTCTCCTGTGAGTCCAGTTTTAGATTTCGATGCTTCACTTCAGGTTTACTGTATACCTTGCACCTTCTTATTGACGACGAAACACAGAAATTGCATCCGAATTTAATGCAAAAGGCACAATGCCGACTTAAGTACAAGAGGACTGACACTCTCACTTTCTATGATATGAACCTCTCCTGTGAGTCCAGTTTTAGATTCCGATGCTTCACTTCAGGTTTACTGTATACCTTGCACCTTCTTATTGACGATGAAACACAGAAATTTCATCGGAATTTAATACAAAAGGCACAATGCCGACTTAAGTAAAAGAGGACTGTCACTCTCCCTTTCTATGATGTGAACCTCTCTTGTGAGTCCAGTTTTAGATTCCGATGCTTCACTTCAGGTTTACTGTATACCATGCACCTTCTTATTGACGATGAAACACAGAAATTGCATCGGAATTCAATACAAAAGGCACAATGCCGACTTAAGTACAAGAGGACTGACACTTTCACTTTCTTTGATTTGAACCTCTCCTGTGAGTCCAGTTCTTGATTCCGATGCTTCACTTCAGGTTTACTGTATACCTTGCACCTTCTTATTGACGATGAAACATAGAAATTGCATCCGAACTTAATACAAAAGGCACAATGCCGACTTAAGTACAAGAGGACTGACACTCTCACTTTCTATGATTTGAACCTCTCCTGTGAGTCCAGTTTTATATTCTGATGCTTCACTTCAGGTTTACTGTATACCTTGCACCTTCGTATTGACGAAGGAACACAGAAATTGCATACGAATTTAATACAAAAGGCACAAAGCCGACTTAAGTACAAGAGGACTGACACTCTCACTTTCTATAATTTGAACCTCTCCTGTGAGTTCAGTTTTTGATTCCGAAGCTTCACTTCAGGTTTACTGTATACCTTGCACCTTCTTATTGATGATGAAACACAGAAATTTCATCGGAATTAAATACAAAAAGCACAATGCCGACTTAAGTAAAAGAGGACTGTCACTCTCTCTTTCTTTGATTTGAACCTCTCCTGTGAGTCCAGTTTTAGATTCCAATGCTTCACTTCAGGTTTACTGTATACCTTGCACCTTCTTATTGACGATGAAACACAGAAATTAAATCCGAATTTAATACAAAAGGCACAATGCCGACTTAAGTACAACAGGACTGACACTCTCTCTTTCTATGATTTGAACCTCTCCTGTGAGACCAGTTTTAGATTCCGATGCTTCACTTCAGGTTTACTGTATCCCTTGGACCTTCTTATTGACGATGAAACACACAAATTTCATCGGACCTTAATACAAAAGGCACAATGCCGACTTAAGTAAAAGAGGACTGTCACTCCCTCTTTCTATGATTTGAACCTCTCCTGTGAGTCCAGTTTTAGATTCTGATGCTTCACTTCAGGTTTACTATATACCTTGCGCCTTCTTATTGACGATGAAATACAGAAATTGCATCGGAATTTAATACAAAAGGCACAATGCCGACTTAAGTACAAGAGGACTCACACTCTCATCTTCTATGATTTGAACCTCTCCTGTGAGTCTAGTTTTAGATTCCGATGCTTCACTTCAGGTTTACTGTATACCTTGCACCATCTTGTTGACGATGAAACACAGTAATTGCAGCCGAATTTAATACGAAAGGCACAATGCCGACTTAAGTACAAGAGGACTGACACTCTCACTTTCTATGATTTGAACCTCTCCTGTGAGTCCAGTTTTAGATTCCGATGCTTCACTTCAGGTTTACTGTATACCTTGCACCTTCTTATTGACGATGAAACACAGAAATTGCATCCAAATTTAATACAAGAGGCACAATGCCGACTTAAGTACAAGAGGACTGACACTCTCACATTCTATGATTTGAACCTCTCCTGTGAGTCCAGTTCTTGATTCCGATGCTTCACTTCAGGTTTACTGTATACCTTGCACCTTCTTATTGACGATGAAACACAGAAATTGCATCCGAACTTAATACAAAAGTCACAATGCCGACTTAAGTACAAGAGTACTGACACTCTCACTTTCTATGAATTGAACCTCTCGTGTGAGTCCAGTTTTATATTCTGATGCTTCACTTCAGGTTTACTGTATACCTTGCACCTTCGTATTGACGAAGGAACACAGAAATTGCATACGAATTTAATACAAAAGGCACAATGCCGACTTAAGTACAAGAGGACTGACACTCTCACTTTCTATAATTTGAACCTCTCCTGTGAGTTCAGTTTTAGATTCCGATGCTTCACTTCAGGTTTACTGTATACCTTGCACCTTCTTATTGATGATGAAACACAGAAATTTCATCGGAATTTAATACAAAAGGCACAATGCCGACTTAAGTAAAAGAGGACTGTCACTCTCTCTTTCTTTGATTGGAACCTCTCCTGTGAGTCCAGTTTTAGATTAAAATGCTTCACTTCAGGTTTACTGTATACCTTGCACCTTCTTATTGACGATAAAACACAGAAATTGCATCCGAATTTAATACAAAAGGCACAATGCCGACTTAAGTACAAGAGGAGTGACTCTCTCTCTTTCTATGATTGGAACCTCTCCTGTGAATCCAGTTTTAGATTCCGATGCTTCACTTCAGGTTTACTGTATACCTTGCACCTTCTTATTGACAATGAAACACAGAAATTGCATCCGAATTTAATACAAAAGGCACAATGCCGACTTAAGTACAAGAGGACTGACACTCTCACTTTCTATGATTTGAACCTCTCCTGTGAGTCCAGTTTTAGATTATGATGCTTCACTTCAGGTTTACTGTATACCTTGCACCTTCTTATTGACGACGAAACACAGAAATTGCATCCGAATTTAATGCAAAAGGCACAATGCCGACTTAAGTACAAGAGGACTCACACTCTCACTTTCTATGATTTGAACCCCTCCTGTGAGTCCAGTTTTAGATTCCGATGCTTCACTTCAGGTTTACTGTATACCTTGCACATTCCTATTGACGAAGGAACACAGAAATTGCATCCGAATTTATTACAAGAGACACAATGCCGACTTAAGTACAAGAGGACTGACACTCTAACTTTCTATGATATGAACCTCTCCTGTGAGTCCAGTTTTAGATTCCGATGCTTCACTTCTGGTTTACTGTATACCTTGCACCTTCTTATTGTCGATGAAACACAGAAATTGCATCCGAATTTAATACAAAAGGCACAATGCCGACTTAAGTAAAAGAGGACTGTCACTCTCCCTTTCTATGATTTGAACCTCTCTTGTGAGTCCAGTTTTAGATTCTGATGCTTCACTTCAGGTTTACTGTATACCATGCACCTTCTTATTGACGATGAAACACAGAAATTGCATCGGAATTTAATACAAAAGGCACAATGCCGACTTAAGTACAAGAGGACTGACACTTTCACTTTCTATGATTTGAACCTCTCCTGTGAGTCCAGTTCTTGATTCCGATGCTTCACTTCAGGTTTACTGTGTACCTTGCACCTTCTTATTGACGATGAAACACAGAAATTGCATCCGAACTTAATACAAAAGGCACAATGCCGACTTAAGTACAAGAGGACTGACACTCTCACTTTCTATGATTTGAACCTCTCCTGTGAGTCCAGTTTTATATTCTGATGCTTCACTTCAGATTTACTGTATACCTTGCACCTTCCTATTGACGAAGGAACACAGAAATTGCATACGAATTTAATACAAAAGGCACAATGCCGACTTAAGTACAAGAGGACTGACACTCTCACTTTCTGTAATTTGAACCTCTCCTGTGAGTTCAGTTTTAGATTCTGATGCTTCACTTCAGGTTTACTGTATACCTTGCACCTTTTTATTGATGATGAAACACAGAAATTTCATCGGAATTTAATACAAAAGGCACAATGCCGACTTAAGTAAAAGAGGACTGTCACTCTCTCTTTCATTGATTTGAACCTCTCCTGTGAGTCCAGTTTTAGATTCCAATGCTTCACTTCAGGTTTACTGTATACCTTGCACCTTCTTATTGACGATGAAACACAGAAATTAAATCCGAATTTAATACAAAAGGCACAATGCCGACTTAAGTACAACAGGACTGACACTCTCTCTTTCTATGATTTGAACCTCTCCTGTGAGACCAGTTTTAGATTCCGATGCTTCACTTCAGGTTTACTGTATCCCTTGGACCTTCTTATTGACGATGAAACACAGAAATTTCATCGGAACTTAATACAAAAGGCACAATGCCGACTTAAGTAAAAGAGGACTGTCACTCTCTCTTTCTATGATTTGAACCTCTCCTGTGAGTCCAGTTTTAGATTCTGATGCTTCACTTCAGGTTTACTATATACCTTGCACCTTCTTATTGACGATGAAATACAGAAATTGCATCGGAATTTAATACGAAAGGCACAATGCCGACTTAAGTACAAGAGGACTGACACTCTCACTTTCTATGATTTAAACCTCTCCTGTGAGTCCACTTTTAGATTCCGATGCTTCACTTCAGGTTTACTGTATACCTTGCACCATCTTGTTGACGATGAAACACAGTAATTGCAGCCGAATTTAATACGAAAGGCACAATGCCGACTTAAGTACAAGAGGACTGACACTCTCACTTTCTATGATTTGAACCTCTCCTGTGAGTCCAGTTTTAGATTCCGATGCTTCACTTCAGGTTTACTGTATACCTTGCACCTTCTTATTGACGATGAAACACAGAAATTGCATCCAAATTTAATACAAGAGGCACAATGCCGACTTAACTACAAGAGGACTGACACTCTCACATTCTATGATTTGAACCTCTCCTGTGAGTCCAGTTCTTGATTCCGATGCTTCACTTCAGGTTTACTGTATACCTTGCACCTTCTTATTGACGATGAAACACAGAAATTGCATCCAAATTTAATACAAAAGTCACAATGCCGACTTAAGTACAAGAGTACTGACACTCTCACTTTCTATGATTTGAACCTCTCCTGTGAGTCCAGTTTTATATTCTGATGCTTCACTTCAGGTTTACTGTATACCTTGCACCTTCGTATTGACGAAGGAACACAGAAATTGCATACGAATTTAATACAAAAGGCACAATGCCGACTTAAGTACAAGAGGACTGACACTCTCACTTTCTATAATTTGAACCTCTCCTGTGAGTTCAGTTTTAGATTCCGATGCTTCACTTCAGGTTTACTGTATACCTTGCACCTTCTTATTGATGATGAAACACAGAAATTTCATCGGAATTTAATACAAAAGGCACAATGCCGACTTAAGTAAAAGAGGACTGTCACTCTCTTTTTCTTTGATTGGAACCTCTCCTGTGAGTCCAGTTTTAGATTAGAATGCTTCACTTCAGGTTTACTGTATACCTTGCACCCTCTTATTGACGATAAAACACAGAAATTGCATCCGAATTTAATACAAAAGGCACAATGCCGACTTAAGTACAAGAGGAGTGACACTCTCACTTTCTATGATTGGAACCTCTCCTGTGAATCCAGTTTTAGATTCCGATGCTTCACTTCAGGTTTACTGTATACCTTGCACCTTCTTATTGACAATGAAACACAGAAATTGCATCCGAATTTAATACAAAAAGCACAATGCCGACTTAAGTACAAGAGGACTGACACTCTCACTTTCTATGATTTGAACCTCTCCTGTGAGTCCAGTTTTAGATTATGATGCTTCACTTCAGGTTTACTGTATACCTTGCACCTTATTATTGACGACGAAACACAGAAATTGCATCCGAATTTAATGCAAAAGGCACAATGCCGACTTAAGTACAAGAGGACTGACACTCTCACTTTCTATGATTTGAACCCCTCCTGTGAGTCCAGTTTTAGATTCCGATGCTTCACTTCAGGTTTACTGTATACCTTGCACATTCCTATTGACGAAGGAACACAGAAATTGCATCCGAATTTATTACAAGAGACACAATGCCGACTTAAGTACAAGAGGACTGACACTCTAACTTTCTATGATATGAACCTCTCCTGTGAGTCCAGTTTTAGATTCCGATGCTTCACTTCTGGTTTACTGTATACCTTGCACCTTCTTATTGACGATGAAACACAGAAATTGCATCGGAATTTAATACAAAAGGCACAATGCCGACTTAAGTACAAGAGGACTGACACTCTCACTTTCTATGATTTGAACCTCTCCTGTGAGTCCAGTTTTATATTCTGATGCTTCACTTCAGATTTACTGTATACCTTGCACCTTCCTATTGACGAAGGAACACAGAAATTGCATACGAATTTAATACAAAAGGCACAATGCCGACTTAAGTACAAGAGGACTGACACTCTCACTTTCTGTAATTTGAACCTCTCCTGTGAGTTCAGTTTTAGATTCCGATGCTTCACTTCAGGTTTACTGTATACCTTGCACCTTTTTATTGATGATGAAACACAGAAATTTCATCGGAATTTAATACAAAAGGCACAATGCCGACTTAAGTAAAAGAGGACTGTCACTCTCTCTTTCATTGATTTGAACCTCTCCTGTGAGTCCAGTTTTAGATTCCAATGCTTCACTTCAGGTTTACTGTATACCTTGCACCTTCTTATTGACGATGAAACACAGAAATTAAATCCGAATTTAATACAAAAGGCACAATGCCGACTTAAGTACAACAGGACTGACACTCTCTCTTTCTATGATTTGAACCTCTCCTGTGAGACCAGTTTTAGATTCCGATGCTTCACTTCAGCTTTACTGTATCCCTTGGACCTTCTTATTGACGATGAAACACAGAAATTTCATCGGAACTTAATATAAAAGGCACAATGCCGACTTAAGTAAAAGAGGACTGTCACTCTCTCTTTCTATGATTTGAACCTCTCCTGTGAGTCCAGTTTTAGATTCTGATGCTTCACTTCAGGTTTACTATATACCTTGCACCTTCTTATTGACGATGAAATACAGAAATTGCATCGGAATTTAATACAAAAGGCACAATGCCGACTTAAGTACAAGAGGACTGACACTCTCATCTTCTATGATTTGAACCTCTCCTGTGAGTCTAGTTTTAGATTCCGATGCTTCACTTCAGGTTTACTGTATACCTTGCACCATCTTGTTGACGATGAAACACAGTAATTGCAGCCGAATTTAATACGAAAGGCACAATGCCGACTTAAGTACAAGAGGACTGACACTCTCACTTTCTATGATTTGAACCTCTCCTGTGAGTCCAGTTTTAGATTCCGATGCTTCACTTCAGGTTTACTGTATACCTTGCACCTTCTTATTGACGATGAAACACAGAAATTGCATCCAAATTTAATACAAGAGGCACAATGCCGACTTAAGTACAAGAGGACTGACACTCTCACATTCTATGATTTGAACCTCTCCTGTGAGTCCAGTTCTTGATTCCGATGCTTCACTTCAGGTTTACTGTATACCTTGCACCTTCTTATTGACGATGAAACACAGAAATTGCATCCGAACTTAATACAAAAGTCACAATGCCGACTTAAGTACAAGAGGACTGACACTCTCACTTTCTATGATTTGAACCTCTCCTGTGAGTTCAGTTTTAGATTCCGATGCTTCACTTCAGGTTTACTGTATACCTTGCACCTTCTTATTGATGATGAAACACAGAAATTTCATCGGAATTTAATACAAAAGGCACAATGCCGACTTAAGTAAAAGAGGACTGTCACTCTCTCTTTCTTTGATTTGAACCTCTCCTGTGAGTCCAGTTTTAGATTAGAATGCTTCACTTCAGGTTTACTGTATACCTTGCACCTTCTTATTGACGATAAAACACAGAAATTGCATCCGAATTTAATACAAAAGGCACAATGCCGACTTAAGTACAAGAGGAGTGACACTCTCACTTTCTATGATTGGAACCTCTCCTGTGAATCCAGTTTTAGATTCCGATGCTTCACTTCAGGTTTACTGTATACCTTGCACCTTCTTATTGACAATGAAACACAGACATTGCATCCGAATTTAATACAAAAGGCACAATGCCGACTTAAGTACAAGAGGACTGACACTCTCACTTTCTATGATTTGAACCTCTCCTGTGAGTCCAGTTTTAGATTATGATGCTTCACTTCAGGTTTACTGTATACCTTGCACCTTCTTATTGACGACGAAACACAGAAATTGCATCCGAATTTAATGCAAAAGGCACAATGCCGACTTAAGTACAAGAGGACTGACACTCTCACTTTCTATGATTTGAACCCCTCCTGTGAGTCCAGTTTTAGATTCCGATGCTTCACTTCAGGTTTACTGTATACCTTGCACATTCCTATTGACGAAGGAACACAGAAATTGCATCCGAATTTATTACAAGAGACACAATGCCGACTTAAGTACAAGAGGACTGACACTCTAACTTTCTATGATATGAACCTCTCCTGTGAGTCCAGTTTTAGATTCCGATGCTTCACTTCTGGTTTACTGTATACCTTGCACCTTCTTATTGACGATGAAACACAGAAATTGCATCCGAATTTAATACAAAAGGCACAATGCCGACTTAAGTAAAAGAGGACTGTCACTCTCCCTTTCTATGATTTGAACCTCTCTTGTGAGTCCAGTTTTAGATTCCGATGCTTCACTTCAGGTTTACTGTATACCATGCACCTTCTTATTGACGATGAAACACAGAAATTGCATCGGAATTTAATACAAAAGGCACAATGCCGACTTAAGTACAAGAGGACTGACACTTTCACTTTCTATGATTTGAACCTCTCCTGTGAGTCCAGTTCTTGATTCCGATGCTTCACTTCAGGTTTACTGTGTACCTTGCACCTTCTTATTGACGATGAAACACAGAAATTGCATCCGAACTTAATACAAAAGGCACAATGCCGACTTAAGTACAAGAGGACTGACACTCTCACTTTCTATGATTTGAACCTCTCCTGTGAGTCCAGTTTTATATTCTGATGCTTCACTTCAGGTTTACTGTATACCTTGCACGTTCGTATTGACGAAGGAACACAGAAATTGCATACGAATTTAATACAAAAGGCACAATGCCGACTCAAGTACAACAGGACTGACACTCTCTCTTTCTATGATTTGAACCTCTCCTGTGAGTCCAGTTTTAGATTCCGATGCTTCACTTCAGGTTTACTGTATCCCTTGCACCTTCTTATTGACGATGAAACACAGAAATTGCATCTAAATTTAATACAAGAGGCACAATGCCGACTTAAGTACATGAGGACTGACACTCTCATCTTCTATGATTTGAACCTCTCCTGTGAGTCCAGTTTTAGATTCTGATGCTTCACTTCAGGTTTACTCTATACCTTGCACCTTCTTATTGACGATGAAACACAGAAAATTCATCGGAATTTAATACAAAAGGCACAATGCCGACTTAAGTACAAGAGGAGTGACACTCTCACTTTCTATGACTGGAACCTCTCCTGTGAATCCAATTTTAGATTCCGATGCTTCACTTCAGTTTACTGTATACCTTGCACCTCCTTATTGACGATGAAATACAGAAATTGCATCGGAATTTAATACAAAAGGCACAATGCCGACTTAAGTACAAGGGGACTGACACTCTCATCTTCTATGATTTGAACCTCTCCTGTGAGTCTAGTTTCAGATTCCGATGCTTCACTTCAGGTTTACTGTATACCTTGCACCTTCTTACTGACGATGAAACACAGAAATTGCAGCCGAATTTAATACAAAAGGCACAATGCCGACTTAAGTACAAGAGGACTGACACTCTCACTTCCTATGATTTGAAACTCTCCTGTGAGTCCAGTTTTAGATTCCGATGCTTCACTTCAGGTTTACTGTATACCTTGCACCTTCTTATTGACGATGAAACACAGAAATTGCATCTAAATTTAATACAAGAGGCACAATGCCGACTTAAGTACATGAGGACTGACATTCTCACTTTCTATGATTTGAACCTCTCCTGTGAGTCCAGTTTTAGATTCGGATGCTTCACTTCAGGTTTACTGTATATCTTGCACCTTCTTATAGACGATGAAATACAGAAATTGCATCGGAATTTAATATAAAAGGCACAATGCCGACTTAAGTACAGGAGGACTGACACTCTCATTTTCTATGATTTGAACCTCTCCTGTGAGTCCAGTTTTAGATTCCGATGCTTCACTTCAGGTTTACTGTATACCTTGCACCTTCTTATTGACGATGAAACACAGAAATTGCATCCGCATTTAATACAAATGGCACAATGCCGACTTAAGTACAAGAGGACTGACACTCTCACTTTCTATGATATGAGCCTCTCCTTTGAGTCCAGTTTTAGATTCCGATGCTTCACTTCAGGTTTACTGTATACCTTGCACCTTCTTATTGACGATGAAACACAGAAATTTCATCGGAATTTAATACAAAAGGCACAATGCCGACTTAAGTAAAAGAGGACTGTCACTCTCCCTTTCTATGATGTGAACCTCTCTTGTGAGTCCAGTTTTAGATTCCGATGCTTCACTTCAGGTTTACTGTATACCATGCACCTTCTTATTGACGATGAAACACAGAAATTGCATCGGAATTCAATACAAAAGGCACAATGCCGACTTAAGTACAAGAGGACTGACACTTTCACTTTCTTTGATTTGAACCTCTCCTGTGAGTCCAGTTCTTGATTCCGATGCTTCACTTCAGGTTTACTGTATACCTTGCACCTTCTTATTGACGATGAAACACAGAAATTGCATCCGAACTTAATACAAAAGGCACAATGCCGACTTAAGTACAAGAGGACTGACACTCTCACTTTCTATGATTTGAACCTCTCCTGTGAGTCCAGTTTTATATTCTGATGCTTCACTTCAGGTTTACTGTATACCTTGCACCTTCGTATTGACGAAGGAACACAGAAATTGCATACGAATTTAATACAAAAGGCACAATGCCGACTTAAGTACAAGAGGACTGACACTTTCACTTTCTATAATTTGAACCTCTCCTGTGAGTTCAGTTTTAGATTCCGAAGCTTCACTTCAGGTTTACTGTATACCTTGCACCTTCTTATTGATGATGAAACACAGAAATTTCATCGGAATTAAATACAAAAAGCAGAATGCCGACTTAAGTAAAAGAGGACTGTCACTCTCTCTTTCTTTGATTTGAACCTCTCCTGTGAGTCCAGTTTTAGATTCCAATGCTTCACTTCAGGTTTACTGTATACCTTGCACCTTCTTATTGACGATGAAACACAGAAATTAAATCCGAATTTAATACAAAAGGCACAATGCCGACTTAAGTACAACAGGACTGACACTCTCACTTTCTATGATTTGAACCTCTCCTGTGAGACCAGTTTTAGATTCCGATGCTTCACTTCAGGTTTACTGTTTCCCTTGGACCTTCTTATTGACGATGAAACACATAAATTTCATCGGAACTTAATACAAAAGGCACAATGCCGACTTAAGTAAAAGAGGACTGTCACTCTCTCTTTCTATGATTTGAACCTCTCCTGTGAGTCCAGTTTTAGATTCTGATGCTTCACTTCAGGTTTACTATATACCTTGCACCTTCTTATTGACGATGAAATACAGAAATTGCATCGGAATTTAATACAAAAGGCACAATGCCGACTTAAGTACAAGAGGACTGACACTCTCATCTTCTATGATTTGAACCTCTCCTGTGAGTCTAGTTTTAGATTCCGATGCTTCACTTCAGGTTTACTGTATACCTTGCACCATCTTGTTGACGATGAAACACAGTAATTGCAGCCGAATTTAATACGAAAGGCACAATGCCGACTTAAGTACAAGAGGACTGACACTCTCACTTTCTATGATTTGAACCTCTCCTGTGAGTCCAGTTTTAGATTCCGATGCTTCACTTCAGGTTTACTGTATACCTTGCACCTTCTTATTGACGATGAAACACAGAAATTGCATCCAAATTTAATACAAGAGGAACAATGCCGACTTAAGTACAAGAGGACTGACACTCTCACATTCTATGATTTGAACCTCTAATGTGAGTCCAGTTCTTGATTCCGATGCTTCACTTCAGGTTTACTGTATACCTTGCACCTTCTTATTGACGATGAAACACAGAAATTGCATCCGAACTTAATACAAAAGTCACAATGCCGACTTAAGTACAAGAGTACTGACACTCTCACTTTCTATGATTTGAACCTCTCCTGTGAGTCCAGTTTTATATTCTGATGCTTCTCTTCAGGTTTACTGTATACCTTGCACCTTCGTATTGACGAAGGAACACAGAAATTGCATACGAATTTAATACAAAAGGCACAATGCCGACTTAAGTACAAGAGGACTGACACTCTCACTTTCTATAATTTGAACCTCTCCTGTGAGTTCAGTTTTAGATTCCGATGCTTCACTTCAGGTTTACTGTATACCTTGCACCTTCTTATTGAAGATGAATCACAGAAATTGCATCCGAATCTAATGAAAAAGGCACAATGCCGACTTAAGTACAAGAGGACTGACACTCTCACTTTCTATGATTTGAACCCCTCCTGTGAGTCCAGTTTTAGATTCCGATGCTTCACTTCAGGTTTACTGTATACCTTGCACCTTCTTATTGACGAAGGAACACAGAAATTGCATCCGAATTTAATACAAGAGACACAATGCCGACTTAAGTACAGGAGGACTGACATTCTCATTTTCTATGATATGAACCTCTCCTGTGAGTCCAGTTTTAAATTCAGATGCTTCACTTCAGGTTTACTGTATACCTTGCACCTTCTTATAGATGATGAAACACAGAAATTTCATCGGAATTTAATACAAATGGCACAATGCCGACTTAAGTAAAAGAGGACTGTCACTCTCCCCTTCTATGATTTGAACCTCTCCTGTGAGTTCAGTTTTAGATTCCGATGCTTCACTTCAGGTTTACTGTATACCTTGCACCTTCTTATTGATGATGAAACACAGAAATTTCATCGGAATTTAATACAAAAGGCACAATGCCGACTTAAGTAAAAGAGGACTGTCACTCTCTCTTTCTTTGATTTGAACCTCTCCTGTGAGTCCAGTTTTAGATTCCAATGCTTCACTTCAGGTTTACTGTATACCTTGCACCTTCTTACTGACGATGAAACACAGAAATTGCATCCGAATTGAATACAAAAGGCACAATGCCGACTTAAGTACAACAGGACTGACACTCTCTCTTTCTATGATTTGAACCTCTCCTGTGAGTCCAGTTTTAGATTCCGATGCTTCACTTCAGGTTTACTGTATCCCTTGGACCTTCTTATTGACGATGAAACACAGAAATTTCATCGGAACTTAATACAAAAGGCACAATGCCGACTTAAGTAAAAGAGGACTGTCACTCTCTCTTTCTATGATTTGAACCTCTCCTGTGAGTCCAGTTTTAGATTCTGATGCTTCACTTCAGGTTTACTCTATACCTTGCACCTTCTTATTGATGATGAAACACAGAAATTGCATCGGAATTTAATACAAAAGGCACAATGCCGACTTAAGTACAAGAGGAGTGACACTCTCACTTTCTATGATTGGAACCTGTCCTGTGAATCCAGTTTTAGATTCCGATGCTTCACTTCAGGTTTACTGTATACCTTGCACCTTCTTATTGACGATGAAATACAGAAATTGCATCGGAATTTAATACAAAAGGCACAATGCCGTCTTAAGTACAAGAGGACTGGCACTCTCATCTTCTATGATTTGAACCTCTCCTGTGAGTCTAGTTTTAGATTCCAATGCTTCACTTCAGGTTTACTGTATACCTTGCACCTTCTTGTTGACGATGAAACACAGAAATTGCAGCCGAATTTAATACAAAAGGCACAATGCCGACTTAAGTACAAGAGGACTGACACTCTCACTTTCTATGATTTGAACCTCTCCTGTGAGTTCAGTTTTAGATTCCGATGCTTCACTTCAGGTTTACTGTATACCTTGCACCTTCTTATTGATGATGAAACACAGAAATTTCATCGGAATTTAATACAAAAGGCACAATGCCGACTTAAGTAAAAGAGGACTGTCACTCTCTCTTTCTATGATTTGAACCTCTCCTGTGAATCCAGTTTTAGATTCCGATGCTTCACTTCAGGTTTACTGTATACCTTGCACCTTCTTATTGACGATGAAATACAGAAATTGCATCGGAATTTAATACAAAAGGCACAATGCCGACTTAAGTACAAGAGGACTGACACTCTCATCTTCTATGATTTGAACCTCTCCTGTGAGTCTAGTTTTAGATTCCGATGCTTCACTTCAGGTTTACTGTATACCTTGCACCTTCTTATTGACGATGAAACACAGAAATTGCAGCCGAATTTTATACAAAAGGCACAATGCCGACTGAAGTACAAGAGGACTGACACTCTCACTTTCTATGATTTGAACCTCTCCCGTGAGTCCAGTTTTAGATTCCGATGCTTCACTTCAGGTTTACTGTATACCTTGCACCTTCTTATTGATGATGAAACACAGAAATTTCATCGGAATTTAATACAAAAGGCACAATGCCGACTTAAGTAAAAGAGGACTGTCACTCTCTCTTTCTTTGATTTGAACCTCTCCTGTGAGTCCAGTTTTAGATTCGGATGCTTCACTTCAGGTTTACTGTATATCTTGCACCTTCTTATAGACGATGAAATACAGAAATTGCATCGGAATTTAATATAAAAGGCACAATGCCGACTTAAGTACAGGAGGACTGACACTCTCATCTTCTATGATTTGAACCTCTCCTGTGAGTCCAGTTTTAGATTCCGATGCTTCACTTCAGGTTTACTGTATACCTTGCACCTTCTTATTGACGATGAAACACAGAAATTGCATCCGCATTTAATACAAATGGCACAATGCCGACTTAAGTACAAGAGGACTGACACTCTCACTTTCTATGATATGAGCCTCTCCTTTGAGTCCAGTTTTAGATTCCGATGCTTCACTTCAGGTTTACTGTATACCTTGCACCTTCTTATTGACGATGAAACACAGAAATTTCATCGGAATTTAATACAAAAGGCACAATGCCGACTTAAGTAAAAGAGGACTGTCACTCTCCCTTTCTATGATGTGAACCTCTCTTGTGAGTCCAGTTTTAGATTCCGATGCTTCACTTCAGGTTTACTGTATACCATGCACCTTCTTATTGACGATGAAACACAGAAATTGCATCGGAATTCAATACAAAAGGCACAATGCCGACTTAAGTACAAGAGGACTGACACTTTCACTTTCTTTGATTTGAACCTCTCCTGTGAGTCCAGTTCTTGATTCCGATGCTTCACTTCAGGTTTACTGTATACCTTGCACCTTCTTATTGACGATGAAACACAGAAATTGCATCCGAACTTAATACAAAAGGCACAATGCCGACTTAAGTACAAGAGGACTGACACTCTCACTTTCTATGATTTGAACCTCTCCTGTGAGTCCAGTTTTATATTCTGATGCTTCACTTCAGGTTTACTGTATACCTTGCACCTTCGTATTGACGAAGGAACACAGAAATTGCATACGAATTTAATACAAAGGGCACAATGCCGACTTAAGTACAAGAGGACTGACACTTTCACTTTCTATAATTTGAACCTCTCCTGTGAGTTCAGTTTTAGATTCCGAAGCTTCACTTCAGGTTTACTGTATACCTTGCACCTTCTTATTGATGATGAAACACAGAAATTTCATCGGAATTAAATACAAAAAGCAGAATGCCGACTTAAGTAAAAGAGGACTGTCACTCTCTCTTTCTTTGATTTGAACCTCTCCTGTGAGTCCAGTTTTAGATTCCAATGCTTCACTTCAGGTTTACTGTATACCTTGCACCTTCTTATTGACGATGAAACACAGAAATTAAATCCGAATTTAATACAAAAGGCACAATGCCGACTTAAGTACAACAGGACTGACACTCTCACTTTCTATGATTTGAACCTCTCCTGTGAGACCAGTTTTAGATTCCCATGCTTCACTTCAGGTTTACTGTTTCCCTTGGACCTTCTTATTGACGATGAAACACATAAATTTCATCGGAACTTAATACAAAAGGCACAATGCCGACTTAAGTAAAAGAGGACTGTCACTCTCTCTTTCTATGATTTGAACCTCTCCTGTGAGTCCAGTTTTAGATTCTGATGCTTCACTTCAGGTTTACTATATACCTTGCACCTTCTTATTGACGATGAAATACAGAAATTGCATCGGAATTTAATACAAAAGGCACAATGCCGACTTAAGTACAAGAGGACTGACACTCTCATCTTCTATGATTTGAACCTCTCCTGTGAGTCTAGTTTTAGATTCCGATGCTTCACTTCAGGTTTACTGTATACCTTGCACCATCTTGTTGACGATGAAACACAGTAATTGCAGCCGAATTTAATACGAAAGGCACAATGCCGACTTAAGTACAAGAGGACTGACACTCTCACTTTCTATGATTTGAACCTCTCCTGTGAGTCCAGTTTTAGATTCCGATGCTTCACTTCAGGTTTACTGTATACCTTGCACCTTCTTATTGACGATGAAACACAGAAATTGCATCCAAATTTAATACAAGAGGCACAATGCCGACTTAAGTACAAGAGGACTGACACTCTCACATTCTATGATTTGAACCTCTAATGTGAGTCCAGTTCTTGATTCCGATGCTTCACTACAGGTTTACTGTATACCTTGCACCTTCTTATTGACGATGAAACACAGAAATTGCATCCGAACTTAATACAAAAGTCACAATGCCGACTTAAGTACAAGAGTACTGACACTCTCACTTTCTATGATTTGAACCTCTCCTGTGAGTCCAGTTTTATATTCTGATGCTTCACTTCAGGTTTACTGTATACCTTGCACCTTCGTATTGACGAAGGAACACAGAAATTGCATACGAATGTAATACAAAAGGCACAATGCCGACTTAAGTACAAGAGGACTGACACTCTCACTTTCTATAATTTGAACCTCTCCTGTGAGTTCAGTTTTAGATTCCGATGCTTCACTTCAGGTTTACTGTATACCTTGCACCTTCTTATTGAAGATGAATCACAGAAATTGCATCCGAATCTAATGAAAAAGGCACAATGCCGACTTAAGTACAAGAGGACTGACACTCTCACTTTCTATGATTTGAACCCCTCCTGTGAGTCCAGTTTTAGATTCCGATGCTTCACTTCAGGTTTACTGTATACCTTGCACCTTCTTATTGACGAAGGAACACAGAAATTGCATCCGAATTTAATACAAGAGACACAATGCCGACTTAAGTACAGGAGGACTGACATTCTCATTTTCTATGATATGAACCTCTCCTGTGAGTCCAGTTTTAAATTCCGATGCTTCACTTCAGGTTTACTGTATACCTTGCACCTTCTTATAGATGATGAAACACAGAAATTTCATCGGAATTTAATACAAATGGCACAATGCCGACTTAAGTAAAAGAGGACTGTCACTCTCCCCTTCTATGATTTGAACCTCTCCTGTGAGTTCAGTTTTAGATTCCGATGCTTCACTTCAGGTTTACTGTATACCTTGCACCTTCTTATTGATGATGAAACACAGAAATTTCATCGGAATTTAATACAAAAGGCACAATGCCGACTTAAGTAAAAGAGGACTGTCACTCTCTCTTTCTTTGATTTGAACCTCTCCTGTGAGTCCAGTTTTAGATTCCAATGCTTCACTTCAGGTTTACTGTATACCTTGCACCTTCTTACTGACGATGAAACACAGAAATTGCATCCGAATTGAATACAAAAGGCACAATGCCGACTTAAGTACAACAGGACTGACACTCTCTCTTTCTATGATTTGAACCTCTCCTGTGAGTCCAGTTTTAGATTCCGATGCTTCACTTCAGGTTTACTGTATCCCTTGGACCTTCTTATTGACGATGAAACACAGAAATTTCATCGGAACTTAATACAAAAGGCAACATGCCGACTTAAGTAAAAGAGGACTGTCACTCTCTCTTTCTATGATTTGAACCTCTCCTGTGAGTCCAGTTTTAGATTCTGATGCTTCACTTCAGGTTTACTCTATACCTTGCACCTTCTTATTGATGATGAAACACAGAAATTGCATCGGAATTTAATACAAAAGGCACAATGCCGACTTAAGTACAAGAGGAGTGACACTCTCACTTTCTATGATTGGAACCTGTCCTGTGAATCCAGTTTTAGATTCCGATGCTTCACTTCAGGTTTACTGTATACCTTGCACCTTCTTATTGACGATGAAATACAGAAATTGCATCGGAATTTAATACAAAAGGCACAATGCCGTCTTAAGTACAAGAGGACTGGCACTCTCATCTTCTATGATTTGAACCTCTCCTGTGAGTCTAGTTTTAGATTCCAATGCTTCACTTCAGGTTTACTGTATACCTTGCACCTTCTTGTTGACGATGAAACACAGAAATTGCAGCCGAATTTAATACAAAAGGCACAATGCCGACTTAAGTACAAGAGGACTGACACTCTCACTTTCTATGATTTGAACCTCTCCTGTGAGTTCAGTTTTAGATTCCGATGCTTCACTTCAGGTTTACTGTATACCTTGCACCTTCTTATTGATGATGAAACACAGAAATTTCATCGGAATTTAATACAAAAGGCACAATGCCGACTTAAGTAAAAGAGGACTGTCACTCTCTCTTTCTATGATTTGAACCTCTCCTGTGAATCCAGTTTTAGATTCCGATGCTTCACTTCAGGTTTACTGTATACCTTGCACCTTCTTATTGACGATGAAATACAGAAATTGCATCGGAATTTAATACAAAAGGCACAATGCCGACTTATGTACAAGAGGACTGACACTCTCATCTTCTATGATTTGAACCTCTCCTGTGAGTCTAGTTTTAGATTCCGATGCTTCACTTCAGGTTTACTGTATACCTTGCACCTTCTTATTGACGATGAAACACAGAAATTGCAGCCGAATTTTATACAAAAGGCACAATGCCGACTGAAGTACAAGAGGACTGACACTCTCACTTTCTATGATTTGAACCTCTCCCGTGAGTCCAGTTTTAGATTCCGATGCTTCACTTCAGGTTTACTGTATACCTTGCACCTTCTTATTGATGATGAAACACAGAAATTTCATCGGAATTTAATACAAAAGGCACAATGCCGACTTAAGTAAAAGAGGACTGTCACTCTCTCTTTCTTTGATTTGAACCTCTCCTGTGAGTCCAGTTTTAGTTTCCAATGCTTCACTTCATGTTTACTGTATACTTTGCAACTTCTTATTGACGATGAAACACAGAAATTGCATCCGAATTTAATACAAAAGGCACAATGCCGACTTAAGTACAACAGGACTGACACTCTCTCTTTCTATGATTTGAACCTCTCCTGTGAGTCCAGTTTTAGATTCCGATGCTTCACTTCAGGTTTACTGTATCCCTTGGACCTTCTTATTGACGATGAAACACAGAAATTTCATCGGAACTTAATACAAAAGGCACAATGCCGACTTAAGTAAAAGAGGACTGTCACTCTCTCTCTCTATGATTTGAACCTCTCCTGTGAGTCCAGTTTTAGATTCTGATGCTTCACTTCAGGTTTACTCTATACCTTGCACCTTCTTATTGACGATGAAATACAGAAATTGCATCGGAATTTAATACAAAAGGCACAATGCCGACTTAAGTACAAGAGGAGTGACACTCTCACTTTCTATGATTGGAACCTCTCCTGTGAATCCAGTTTTAGATTCCGATGCTTTACTTCAGGTTTACTGTATACCTTGCACCATCTTATTGACGATGAAATACAGAAATTGCATCGGAATTTAATACAAAAGGCACAATGCCGACATAAGTACAAGAAGACTGACACTCTCACTTTCGATGATTTGAACCTCTCCTGTGAGTCCAGTTTTAGATTCCGATGCTTCACTTCAGGTTTACTGTATACCTTGCACCTTCTTATTGAAGATGAATCACAGAAATTGCATCCGAATCTAATGAAAAAGGCACAATGCCGACTTAAGTACAAGAGGACTGACACTCTCACTTTCTATGATTTGAACCCCTCCTGTGAGTCCAGTTTTAGATTCCGATGCTTCACTTCAGGTTTACTGTATACCTTGCACCTTCTTATTGACGAAGGAACACAGAAATTGCATCCGAATTTAATACAAGAGACCCAATGCCGACTTAAGTACAGGAGGACTGACACTTTCATTTTCTATGATATGAACCTCTCCTGTGAGTCCAGTTTTAGATTCCGATGCTTCACTTCAGGTTTACTGTATATCTTGCACCTTCTTATAGATGATGAAACACAGAAATTTCATCGGAATTTAATACAAATGGCACAATGCCGACTTAAGTAAAAGAGGACTGTCACTCTCCCTTTCTATGATTTGAACCTCTCCTGTGAGTTCAGTTTTAGATTCCGATGCTTCACTTCAGGTTTACTGTATACCTTGCACCTTCTTATTGATGATGAAACACAGAAATTTCATCGGAATTTAATACAAAAGGCACAATGCCGACTTAAGTAAAAGAGGACTGTCACTCTCTCTTTCTTTGATTTGAACCTCTCCTGTGAGTCCAGTTTTAGATTCCAATGCTTCACTTCAGGTTTTCTGTATACCTTGCACCTTCTTACTGACGATGAAACACAGAAATTGCATCCGAATTGAATACAAAAGGCACAATGCCGACTGAAGTACAACAGGACTGACACTCTCTCTTTCTATGATTTGAACCTCTCCTGTGAGTCCAGTTTTAGATTCCGATGCTTCACTTCAGGTTTACTGTATCCCTTGGACCTTCTTATTGACGATGAAACACAGAAATTTCATCGGAACTTAATACAAAAGGCACAATGCCGACTTAAGTAAAAGAGGACTGTCACTCTCTCTTTCTATGATTTGAACCTCTCCAGTGAGTCCAGTTTTAGATTCTGATGCTTCACTTCAGGTTTACTCTATACCTTGCACCTTCTTATTGACGATGAAACACAGAAATTGCATCGGAATTTAATACAAAAGGCACAATGCCGACTTAAGTACAAGAGGAGTGACACTCTCACTTTCTATGATTGGAACCTGTAATGTGAATCCAGTTTTAGATTCCGATGCTTCACTTCAGGTTTACTGTATACCTTGCACCTTCTATTTGACGATGAAATACAGATATTGCATCGGAATTTAATACAAAAGGCACAATGCCGACTTAAGTACAAGAGGACTGGCACTCTCATCTTCTATGATTTGAACCTCTCCTGTGAGTCTAGTTTTAGATTCCGATGCTTCACTTCAGGTTTACTGTATACCTTGCACCTTCTTGTTGACGATGAAACACAGAAATTGCAGCCGAATTTAATACAAAAGGCACAATGCCGACTTAAGTACAAGAGGACTGACACTCTCACTTTCTATGATTTGAACCTCTCCTGTGAGTCCAGTTTTAGATTCCGATGCTTCACTTCAGGTTTACTGTATACCTTGCACCTTCTTATTGACGATGAAACACAGAAATTGCATCCAAATTTAATACAAGAGGCACAATGCCGACTTAAGTACAAGAGAACTGACACTCTCACATTCTATGACTTGAACCTCTCCTTTGAGTCCAGTTTTAGAGTCCGATGCTTCACTTTAGGTTTACTGCATACCTTGCACCTTCTTATTGACGATGAAACACAGAAATTTCATCGGAATTAAATACAAAAGGCACAATGCCGTCTTAAGTAAAAGAGGACCGTCACTCTCTCTTTCTATGATTTGAACCTCTCCTGTGAATCCAGTTTTAGATTCTGATGCTTCGCTTCAGGTTTACTCTATACCTTGCACCTTCTTATTGACGATGAAACACAGAAATTGCATCGGAATTTAATACAAAAGGCACAATGCCGACTTAAGTACAAGAGGAGTGACACTCTCACTTTCTATGATTGGAACCTCTCCTGTGATTCCAGTTTTAGATTCCGATGCTTCACTTCAGGTTTACTGTATATCTTGCACCTTCTTAATGACGATGAAATACAGAAATTGCATCGGAATTTAATATAAAAGGCACAATGC
Source organism: Schistocerca americana (assembly GCF_021461395.2). Taxonomy (NCBI): domain Eukaryota; kingdom Metazoa; phylum Arthropoda; class Insecta; order Orthoptera; family Acrididae; genus Schistocerca; species Schistocerca americana. The sequence continues at coordinate 60,683 of NW_025726496.1, forward strand.
CGACTTAAGTACAAGAGGACTGACACTCTCATCTTCTATGATTTGAACCTCTCCTGTGAGTCCAGTTTTAGATTCCGATGCTTCACTTCAGGTATACTGTATACCTTGCACCTTCTTATTGACGATGAAACACAGAAATTGCATCCGAATTTAATACAAAAGGCACAATGCCGACTTAAGTACAAGAGGACTGACACTCTCACTTTCGATGATTTGAACCTCTCCTGTGAGTCCAGTTTTAGATTCCGATGCTTCACTTCAGGTTTACTGTATACCTTGCACCTTCTTATTGACGATGAAAGACAGAAATTGCATCCGAATCTAATGAAAGAGGCACAATGCCGACTTAAGTACAAGAGGACTCTCACTTTCTATGATTTGAACCCCTCCTGAGAGTCCAGTTTTAGATTCCGATGCTTCACTTCAGGTTTACTGTATACCTTGCACCTTCTTATTGACGAAGGAACACAGAAATTGCATCGGAATTTAATATAAAAGGCACAATGCCGACTTAAGTACAAGAGGACTGACACTCTCATCTTCTATGATTTGAACCTCTCCTGTGAGTCCAGTTTTAGATTCCGATGCTGCACTTCAGGTTTACTGTATACCTTGCAATTTCTTATTGACGATGAAACACACAAATTGCATCCGAATTTAATACAAAAGGCACAATGCCGACTTAAGTACAAGAGGACTGACACTCTCACTTTCTATGATTTGAACCCCTCCTGTGAGTCCAGTTTTAGATTCCGATGTTTCACTTGAGGTTTACTGTATACCTTGCACCTTCTTATAGATGATGAAACACAGAAATTTCATCGGAATTTAATACAAATGGCACAATGCCGACTTAAGTAAAAGAGGACTGTCACTCTCCCTTTCTATGATTTGAACCTCTCTTGTGAGTCCAGTTTTAGATTCCGATGCTTCACTTCAGGTTTACTGTATACCATGCTCCTTCTTATTGACGATGAAACACAGAAATTGCATCGAAATTTAATACATAAGGCACAATGCCGACTTAAGTACAAGAGGACTGACACTTTCACTTTCTATGATTTGAACCTCTCCTGTGAGTCCAGTTTTTGATTCCGATGCTTCACTTCAGGTTTACTGTATACCTTGCACCTTCTTATTGACGATGAAACACAGAAATTGCATCCGAACTTAATTCAAAAGGCACAATGCCGACTGAAGTACAAGAGGACTGACGCTCTCACTTTCTACGATTTGAACCTCTCCTGTGAGTACAGTTTTATATTCTGATGCTTCATTTCAGTTTTACTGTATACCTTGCACCTTCGTATTGACGAAGGAACACAGAAATTGCATACGAATTTAATACAAAAGGCACAATGCCGAGTTAAGTTCAAGAGGACTGACACTCTCACTTTCTATAATTTGAACCTCTCCTGTGAGTTCAGTTTTAGATTCCGATGCTTCACTTCAGGTTTACTGTATGCCTTGCACCTTCTTATTGATGATGAAACACAGAAATTTCATCGGAATTTAATACAAAAGGCACAATGCCGATTTATGTAAAAGAGGGCTGTCACTCTCTCTTTCTTTGATTTGAACCTCTCCTGTGAATCCAGTTTTAGATTCCGATGCTTCACTTCAGGTTTACTGTATACCTTGCACCTTCTTATTGACGATGAAATACAGAAATTGCATCGGAATTTAATACAAAAGGCACAATGCCGACTTAAGTACAAGAGGACTGACACTCTCATGTTCTATGATTTGAACCTCTCCTGTGAGTCTAGTTTTAGATTCCGATGCTTCACTTCAGGTTTACTGTATACCTTGCACCTTCTTATTGACGATGAAACACAGAAATTGCAGCCGAATTTTATACAAAAGGCACAATGCCGACTGAAGTACAAGAGGACTGACACTCTCACTTTCTATGATTTGAACCTCTCCCGTGAGTCCAGTTTTAGATTCCGATGCTTCACTTCAGGTTTACTGTATACCTTGCACCCTCTTATTGATGATGAAACACAGAAATTTCATCGGAATTTAATACAAAAGGCACAATGCCGACTTAAGTAAAAGAGGACTGTCACTCTCTCTTTCTTTGATTTGAACCTCTCCTGTGAGTCCAGTTTTAGTTTCCAATGCTTCACTTCATGTTTACTGTATACTTTGCACCTTCTTATTGACGATGAAACACAGAAATTGCATCCGAATTTAATACAAAACTCACAATGCCGACTTAAGTACAACAGGACTGACACTCTCTCTTTCTATGATTTGAACCTCTCCTGTGAGTCCAGTTTTAGATTCCGATGCTTCACTTCAGGTTTACTGTATCCCTTGGACCTTCTTATTGACGATGAAACACAGAAATTTCATCGGAACTTAATACAAAAGGCACAATGCCGACTTAAGTAAAAGAGGACTGTCACTCTCTCTCTCTATGATTTGAACCTCCCCTGTGAGTCCAGTTTTAGATTCTGATGCTTCACTTCAGGTTTACTCTATACCTTGCACCTTCTTATTGACGATGAAATACAGAAATTGCATCGGAATTTAATACAAAAGGCACAATGCCGACTTAAGTACAAGAGGAGTGACACTCTCACTTTCTATGATTGGAACCTCTCCTGTGAATCCAGTTTTAGATTCCGATGCTTTACTTCAGGTTTACTGTATACCTTGCACCATCTTATTGACGATGAAATACAGAAATTGCATCGGAATTTAATACAAAAGGCACAATGCCGACTTAAGTACAAGAGGACTGACACTCTCATCTTCTGTGATTTGAACCTCTCCTGTGAGTCTAGTTTTAGATTCCGATGCTTCACTTCAGGTTTACTGTATACCTTACACCTTCTTGTTGACGATGAAACACAGAAATTGCAGCCGAATTTAATACAAAAGGCACAATGCCGACATAAGTACAAGAAGACTGACACTCTCACTTTCGATGATTTGAACCTCTCCTGTGAGTCCAGTTTTAGATTCCGATGCTTCACTTCAGGTTTACTGTATACCTTGCACCTTCTTATTGACGAAGGAACACAGAAATTGCATCCGAATTTAATACAAGAGACACAATGCCGACTTAAGTACAGGAGGACTGACATTCTCATTTTCTATGATATGAACCTCTCCTGTTAGTCCAGTTTTAAATGCCGATGCTTCACTTCAGGTTTACTGTATACCTTGCACCTTCTTATAGATGATGAAACACAGAAATTTCATCGGAATTTAATAGAAATGGCACAATGCCGACTTAAGTAAAAGAGGACTGTCACTCTCCCTTTCTATGATTTGAACCTCTCCTGTGAGTTCAGTTTTAGATTCCGATGCTTCACTTCAGGTTTACTGTACACCTTGCACCTTCTTATTGATGATGAAACACAGAAATTTCATCGGAATTTAATACAAAAGGCACAATGCCGACTTAAGTAAAAGAGGACTGTCACTCTCGCTTTCTTTGATTTGAACCTCTCCTGTGAGTCCAGTTTTAGATTCCAATGCTTCACTTCAGGTTTACTGTATACCTTGCACCTTCTTACTGACGATGAAACACAGAAATTGCATCCGAATTGAATACAAAAGGCACAATGCCGACTTAAGTACAACAGGACTGACACTCTCTCTTTCTATGATTTGAACCTCTCCTGTGAGTCCAATTTTAGATTCCGATGCTTCACTTCAGGTTTACTGTATCACTTGGACCTTCTTATTGACGATGAAACACAGAAATTTCATCGGAACTTAATACAAAAGGCACAATGCCGACTTAAGTAAAAGAGGACTGTCACTCTCTCTTTCTATGATTTGAACCTCTCCTGTGAGTCCAGTATTAGATTCTGATGCTTCACTTCAGGTTTACTCTATACCTTGCACCTTCTTATTGACGATGAAACACAGAAATTGCATCGGAATTTAATACAAAAGGCACAATGCCGACTTAAGTACAAGAGGAGTGACACTCTCACTTTCTATGATTGGAACCTGTCCTGTGAATCCAGTTTTAGATTCCGATGCTTCACTTCAGGTTTACTGTATACCTTGCACCTTCTTATTGACGATGAAATACAGAAATTGCATCGGAATTTAATACAAAAGGCACAATGCCGACTTAAGTACAAGAGGACTGGCACTCTCATCTTCTATGATTTGAACCTCTCCTGTGAGTCTAGTTTTAGATTCCGATGCTTCACTTCAGGTTTACTGTATACCTTGCACCTTCTTGTTGACGACGAAACACAGAAATTGCAGCCGAATTTAATACAAAAGGCACAATGCCGACTTAAGTACAAGAGGACTGACACTCTCACTTTCTATGATTTGAACCTCTCCTGTGAGTTCAGTTTTAGATTCCGATGCTTCACTTCAGGTTTACTGTATACCTTGCACCTTCTTATTGATGATGAAACACAGAAATTTCATCGGAATTTAATACAAAAGGCACAATGCCGACTTAAGTAAAAGAGGACTGTCACTCTCTCTTTCTATGATTTGAACCTCTCCTGTGAATCCAGTTTTAGATTCCGATGCTTCACTTCAGGTTTACTGTATACCTTGCACCGTCTTATTGACGATGAAATACAGAAATTGCTACGGAATTTAATACAAAAGGCACAATGCCGACTTAAGTACAAGAGGACTGGCACTCATCTTCTATGATTTGAACCTCTCCTGTGAGTCTAGTTTTAGATTCCGATGCTTCACTTCAGGTTTACTGTATACCTTGCACCTTCTTATTGACGATGAAACACAGAAATTGCAGCCGAATTTTATACAAAAGGCACAATGCCGACTGAAGTACAAGAGGACTGACACTCTCACTTTCTATGATTTGGACCTCTCCGTGAGTCCAGTTTTAGATTCCGATGCTTCACTTCAGGTTTACTGTATACCTTGCACCTTCTTATTGATGATGAAACACAGAAATTCATCGGAATTTAATACAAAAGGCACAATGCCGACTTAAGTAAAAAGAGGACTGTCACTCTCTCTTTCTTTGATTTGAACCTCTCCTGTGAGTCCAGTTTTAGTTTCCAATGCTTCACTTCATGTTTACTGTATACTTTGCACCTTCTTATTGACGATGAAACACAGAAATTGCATCCGAATTTAATACAAAAGGCACAATGCCGACTTAAGTACAACAGGACTGACACTCTCTCCTTTCTATGATTTGAACCTCTCCTGTGAGTCCAGTTTTAGATTCCGATGCTTCACTTCAGGTTTACTGTATCCCTTGGACCTTCTTATTGACGATGAAACACAGAAATTTCATCGGAACTTAATACAAAAGGGCACAATGCCGACTTAAGTAAAAGAGGACTGTCACTCTCTCTCTCTATGATTTGAACCTCTCCTGTGAGTCCAGTTTTAGATTCTGATGCTTCACTTCAGGTTTACTCTATACCTTGCACCTTCTTATTGACGATGAAATACAGAAATTGCATCGGAATTTAATACAAAAGGAACAATGCCGACTTAAGTACAAGAGGA
>NW_025726497.1:0-66071 GCF_021461395.2 Schistocerca americana
TCCTGTGAGTTTAGATTATCGAATCCGACGCAAAAATGATCGTTAATTTTAACGTTCAGGGCCTCCTAATGCCGATGGAACACTCAAATTGCGTCGAGATTCAATACATCGGCCTCCAGCCGACTTGTCTCCAAGGATCTAATGCTGCCTCGGGCACTTTATGGTCGTTCTGTTGTAAGTCTAGATTTTCGAATCCGACGCAAAAATGATAGTTAATTGTAACGTTCAGGGCCGCCTAATGACGATGGAACTCTCAAATGGCGTCGAGATTCAATACATCGTCCTCCAGCCGACTTGTCTCCAAGGGTCTATTGCTGCCTCGGGCACCTTATGGTCGTTCTCCTGTGAGTCTAGATTTTCGAACCCGACGCAAAATTGATAGTTAATTGTAACGTTCAGGGCCTCCTAATGCCGATGGAACACTCAAATTGCGTCGAGATTCAATACATCGTCCTCCAGCCGATTTGTCTCCAAGGGGTATATTGCTGTCTCGAGCATCGTATGAACTTCTCCTGTGAGTAGATTTTCAATTCCGACGCGAAACTGATAGTTAATTGTAAGGTTCAGGGCCTTGTAATGACGATGGAACACTCATTTTGCGTCGCGATCCAATACATCGTCCTCCAACCGACTTGTCTCCAAGGGTCAATAGCTGCCTCGGGCACCGCATGGTCTTTCCCCTGTGAGTTTAGATTATCGAATCCGACGCAAAAATGATAGTTAATTGTAACGTTTAGGGCCTCCTAATGACGATGGGACACTCAAATTGCGTCGAGATTCTATACATCGTCCTCCAGCCGACTTGTCTCCAAGGGTCTGTTGCTACCTCGGGCACCATATGATCCTTCTCCTGTAAGTCTAGATTTTCGAATCCGACGCAAAAATGATAGTGAATAGTAACGTTCAGCGCCTCCTGATGACGATAGAACTCTCAAATTGCGTCGAGATTCATTACATCGTCCTCCAGCCGACTTGACTCCAAGGGTCTAATGCTGCCTCGGGCACCTTATGGTCGTTCTCTTGTGAGTTTAGATTATCGAATCCGACGCAAAAATGATAGTTAATTTTAACGTTCAGGGCCTCCTAATGCCGATGGAACACTCCAATTGCGTCGAGATTCAATACATCGGCCTCCAACCGACTTGTCTCCAAGGGTCTATTGCTGCCTCGGGCACCTTTATGGTCGTTCTCCTGTGAGTTTAGATTTTCGAATCCGACGCAAAAATGATAGTTAATTGTAACATTCAGGGCCTCCTAATGACGATGGAACACTAAAATTGCGTCGCGATCCAATACATCGTCCTCCAGCCGACTTGTCCCTAAGGATCTAATGCTGCCTCGGGCACTTTATGGTCGTTCTCTTGTAAGCCTAGATTTTCGAATCCGACGCAAAAATGATAGTTAATTGTAACGTTCAGGGCCGCCTAATGACGATGGAACTCTCAAATTGCGTCTAGATTCAATACATCGTCCTCCAGCCGACTTGTCTCCAAGGGTCTATTGCTGCCTCGGGCACCTTATGGTCGTTCTCCTGTGAGTCTAAATTTTCGAACCCGACGCAAAAATGATAGTTAATTGTAACGTTCAGGGCCTTGTAATGACGATGGAACACTCAAATTGCGTCGAGATTCAATACATCGGCCTCCAGCCGACTTGTCTCCAAGGGTCTATTGCTGCCTCGGGCACCTTTTGGTCGTTCTCCTGTGAGTCTAGATTTTCGAATCCGAAGCAAAAATGATAGTTAATTGTAACGTTCAGGGCCTTGTAATGACGATGGAACACTCAAATTGCGTCGAGATTCAATACATCGGCCTCCAGCCGACTTGTCTCCAAGGGTCTATTGCTGCCTCGGGCACCTTATGGTCGTTCTTCTGTGAGTTTAGATTATCGAATCCGACGCAAAAATGATAGTTAATTATAACGTTCAGTGCCTCCTAATGCCGATGGAACACTCAAATTGCGTCCAGATTCAATACATCGGCCTCCAGCCGACTTGTCTCCAGGGGTCTATTGCTGCCTCGGGCACCTTATGGTCGTTGTCCTGTTAGTCTAGATTTTCGAAACCGACGCTAAAATGATAGTTAATTGTAACGTTCAGGGCCTTGTAATGACGATGGAACACTCAAATTGCGTCGAGATTCAATACATCGGCCTCCCGCCGACATGTCTCCAAGGGTCTAATGCTGCCTCGGGCACCTTATGGTCGTTCTCCTGTGAGTTTAGATTATCGAATCCGACAAAAAATTATAGTTAATTGTAACGTTTAGGGCCTCCTAATGACGATGGAACACTCAAATTGCGTCGATATTCAAGACATCGGCCTCCAGCCGACTTGTCTCCAAGGGTCTGTTGCTGCCTCGGGCACCATATGATCCTTCTCCTGTAAGTCTAGATTTTAGAATCCGACGCAAAAAATGATAGTTAATTGTAACGTTCATGGCCTCCTAATGCCGATGGAACTCTCAAATTGCGTCGAGATTCAATACATCGGCCTCCAGCGGAATTGTCTCCAAGGGGATATTGCTGTCTCGAGCACCGTATGAACTTCTCCTGTGAGTAGATTTTCGAATCCGACGCAAAAATGATAGTTAATTTTAATGTTCAGGGCTTCCTAATGCCGATGGAACACTCAAATTGCGTCGAGATTCAATACATCGGCCTCCAGCCGACTTGTCACCAAGGGGATATTGCTCTCTCGGGCACAATATGATCTTTCTAATGTGAGTCTAGATTTCGAATCCGACGATGGAACACTCAAATTGCGTCGAGATTCAATACATCGTCCTCCAGCCGACTTGTCTGCAAGGGTTTGTTGCTGCCTCGGGCACCGTATGGTCGTTCTCCTGTGAGTTTAGATTATCGAATCCGACGCAAAAATGATCGTTAATTTTAACGTTCAGGGCCTCCTAATGCCGATGGAACACTCAAATTGCGTCGAGATTCAATACATCAGCCTCCAGCCGACTTGTCTCCAAGGATCTAATGCTGCCTCGGGCACTTTATGGTCGTTCTGTTGTAAGTCTAGATTTTCGAATCCGACGCAAAAATGATAGTTAATTGTAACGTTCAGGGCCGCCTAATGACGATGGAACTCTCAAATGGCGTCGAGATTCAATACATCGTCCTCCAGCCGACTTGTCTCCAAGGGTCTATTGCTGCCTCGGGCACCTTATGGTCGTTCCTCTGTGAGTTTAGATTATCGAATCCGACGCAAAAATGATAGTTAATTATAACGTTCAGTGCCTCCTAATGCCGATGGAACACTCAAATTGCGTCCAGATTCAATACATCGGCCTCCAGCCGACTTGTCTCCAGGGGTCTATTGCTGCCTCGGGCACCTTATGGTCGTTGTCCTGTTAGTCTAGATTTTCGAATCCGACGCTAAAATGATAGTTAATTGTAACGTTCAGGGCCTTGTAATGACGATGGAACACTCAAATTGCGTCGAGATTCAATACATCGGCCTCCCGCCGACTTGTCTCCAAGGGTCTGTTGCTGCCTCGGGCACCTTATGGTCGTTCTCCTGTGAGTTTAGATTATCGAATCCGACGCAAAAATGATAGTTAATTGTGACGTTTAGGGCCTTGTAATGACGATGGGACACTCAAATTGCGTCGAGATTCAATACATCGTCCTCCAGCCGACTTGTCTCCAAAGGTCTAATGCTGCCTCGGGCACCTTATGGTCGTTCTCCTGTGAGTTTAGATTATCGAATCCGACAAAAAATTATAGTTAATTGTAACGTTTAGGGCCTCCTAATGACGATGGAACACTCAAATTGCGTCGATATTCAAGACATCGGCCTCCAGCCGACTTGTCTCCAAGGGTCTGTTGCTGCCTCGGGCACCATATGATCCTTCTCCTGTAAGTCTAGATTTTAGAATCCGACGCAAAAAATGATAGTTAATTGTAACGTTCATGGCCTCCTAATGCCGATGGAACGCTCAAATTGCGTCGAGATTCAATACATCGGCCTCCAGCGGAATTGTCTCCAAGGGGATATTGCTGTCTCGAGCACCGTATGAACTTCTCCTGTGAGTAGATTTTCGAATCCGACGCAAAAATGATAGTTAATTTTAATGTTCAGGGCTTCCTAATGCCGATGGAACACTCAAATTGCGTCGAGATTCAATACATCGGCCTCCAGCCGACTTGTCACCAAGGGGATATTGCTGTCTCGGGCACCTTATGGTCGTTCTCCTGTGAGTCTAGATTTTCGAACCCGACGCAAAATTGATAGTTAATTGTAACGTTCAGGGCCTTGTAATGACGATGTAACACTCAAATTGCGTCGAGATTCAATACATCGTCCTCCAGCCGACTTGTCTGCAAGGGTTTGTTGCTGCCTCGGGCACCGTATGGTCGATCTCCTGTGAGTTTAGATTATCGAATCCGACGCAAAAATGATCGTTAATTTTAACGTTCAGGGCCTCCTAATGCCGATGGAACACTCAAATTGCGTCGAGATTCAATACATCGGCCTCCAGCCGACTTGTCTCCAAGGATCTAATGCTGCCTCGGGCACTTTATGGTCGTTCTGTTGTAAGTCTAGATTTTCGAATCCGACGCAAAAATGATAGTTAATTGTAACGTTCAGGGCCGCCTAATGACGATGGAACTCTCAAACGGCGTCGAGATTCAATACATCGTCCTCCAGCCGACTTGTCTCCAAGGGTCTATTGCTGCCTCGGGCACCTTATGGTCGATCTCCTGTGAGTCTAGATTTTCGAGCCCGACGCAAAATTGATAGTTAATTGTAACGTTCAGGGCCTCCTAATGCCGATGGAACACTCAAATTGCGTCGAGATTCAATACATCGTCCTCCAGCCAATTTGTCTCCAAGGGGTATATTGCTGTCTCGAGCATCATATGAACTTCTCCTGTGAGTAGATTTTCGAATCCGACGAGAAACTGATAGTTAATTGTAAGGTTCAGGGCCTTGTAATGACGATGGAACACTCATTTTGCGTCGCGATCCAATACATCGTCCTCCAACCGACTTGTCTCCAAGGGTCAATAGCTGCCTCGGGCACCGCATGGTCTTTCCCCTGTGAGTTTAGATTATCGAATCCGACGCAAAAATGATAGTTAATTGTAACGTTTAGGGCCTCCTAATGACGATGGGACACTCAAATTGCGTCGAGATTCTATACATCGTCCTCCAGCCGACTTGTCTCCAAGGGTCTGTTGCTGCCTCGGGCACCATATGATCCTTCTCCTGTAAGTCTAGATTTTCGAATCCGACGCAAAAATGATAGTGAATAGTAAGGTTCAGCGCCTCCTGATGACGATAGAACTCTCAAATTGCGTCGAGATTCATTACATCGTCCTCCAGCCGACTTGACTCCAAGGGTCTAATGCTGCCTCGGGCACCTTATGGTCGTTCTCTTGTGAGTCTAGATTTTCGAATCCGACGCAAAAATCATAGTTAATTGTAACGTTCAGGGCCTTCTAATGACGATGGAACACTCAAATTGCGTCGAGATTCAATAAATCGTCCTCCAGCCGACTTGTCACCAAGGGGATATTGCTGTCTCGGGCACAATATGATCTTTCTCCTGTGAGTCTAGATTTTCGAATCCGACCAAAAATGATAGTTAATTGTAACATTCAGGGCCTCCTAATGACGATGGAATACTCAAATTGCGTCGCGATCCAATACATCGTCCTCCAGCCGACTTGTCTCCAAGGATCTAATGCTGCCTCGGGCACTTTATGGTCGTTCTCTTGTAAGTCTAGATTTTCGAATCCGACGCAAAAATGATAGTTAATTGTAACGTTCAGGGCCGCCTAATGACGATGGAACTCTCAAATGGCGTCGAGATTCAATACATCGTCCTCCAGCCGACTTGTCTCCAAGGGTCTATTACTGCCTCGGGCACCTTACGGTCGTTCTCCTGTGAGTCTAGATTTTCGAACCCGACGCAAAAATGATAGTTAATTGTAACGTTCAGGGCCTTCTAATGACGATGGAACACTCAAATTGCGTCGAGATTCAATACATCGGCCTCCAGCCGACTTGTCTCCAAGGGGATATCGCTGCCTCGGGCACCACATGGTCCTTCTCCTGTGAGTCTAGATTTTCGAATCCGACGCAAAAATGATAGTGAATTGTAACGTTCAGCGCCTCCTAATGACGATAGAAGACTCAAATTGCGTCGCGATCCAATACATCGTCCTCCAGCCGACTTGTCTCCAAGGGTCTATTGCTGCCTCGGGCACCTTATGGCCGTTCTCCTGTGAGTCTAGATTTTCGAATCCGACGCAAAAATGATAGTTAATTGTAACGTTCAGGCCTTGTAATGACGATGGAACACTCAAATTGCGTCGAGATTCAATACATCGTCCTCCAGCCGACTTGTCTCCAAGGGTCTGTTGCTGCCTCGGGCACCGTATGGTCGTTCTCCTGTGAGTCTAGATTTTCGAATCCGACGCAAAAATGATAGTTAATTGTAACATTCAGGGCCTCCTAATGACGATGGAACACTCAAATTGCGTCTCGATCCAATACATCGTCCTCCAGCCGACTTGTCTCGAAGGATCTAATGCTGCCTCGGGCACTTTATGGTCGTTCTCTTGTAAGTCTAGATTTTCGAATCCGACCCAAAAATGATAGTTAATTGTAACGTTCAGGGCCGCCTAATGACGATCTAACTCTCAAATTGCGTCGAGATTCAATACATCGTCCTCCAGCCGACTTGTCTCAAAGGGTCTATTGCTGCTTAGGGCACCTTATGGTCGTTCTCCTGTGAGTCTAGATTTTCGAACCCGACGCAAAAATGATAGTTAATTGTAACGTTCAGGGCCTCCTAATGCCGATGGAACACTCAAATTGCGTCGAGATTCAATACATCGGCCTCCAGCCGACTTGTCTCCAAGGGTCTATTGCTGCCTCGGGCACATTATGGTCGTTCTCCTGTGAGTCTAGATTTTCGAATCCGACGCAAAAATGATAGTTAATTGTAACGTTCAGGGCCTTGTAATGACGATGGAACACTCAAATTGCGTCGAGATTCAATACATCGGCCTCCAGCCGACTTGTCTCCAAGGGTCTATGCTGCCTCGGGCACATTATGGTCGTTCTCCTGTGAGTCTAGATTTTCGAATCCGACGCAAAAATGATAGTTAATTGTAACGTTCAGGGCCTTGTAATGACGATGGAACACTCAAATTGCGTCGAGATTCAATACATCGGCCTCCAGCCGACTTGTCTCCAAGGGTCTATTGCTGCCTCGGGCACCTTATGGTCGTTCTCCTGTGAGTTTAGATTATCGAATCCGACGCAAAAATGATAGTTAATTATAACGTTCAGGGCCTCCTAATGACGATGGGACACTCAAATTGCGTCGAGATTCTATACATCGTCCTCCAGCCGACTTGTCTCCAAGGGTCTGTTGCTGCCTCGGGCACCATATGATCCTTCTCCTGTAAGTCTAGATTTTCGAATCCGACGCAAAAATGATAGTGAATAGTAAGGTTCAGCGCCTCCTGATGACGATAGAACTCTCAAATTGCGTCGAGATTCATTACATCGTCCTCCAGCCGACTTGACTCCAAGGGTCTAATGCTGCCTCGGGCACCTTATGGTCGTTCTCTTGTGAGTCTAGATTTTCGAATCCGACGCAAAAATCATAGTTAATTGTAACGTTCAGGGCCTTCTAATGACGATGGAACACTCAAATTGCGTCGAGATTCAATACATCGTCCTCCAGCCGACTTGTCACCAAGGGGATATTGCTGTCTCGGGCACAATATGATCTTTCTCCTGTGAGTCTAGATTTTCGAATCCGACCAAAAATGATAGTTAATTTGCAACATTCAGGGCCTCCTAATGACGATGGAACACTCAAATTGCGTCGCGATCCAATACATCGTCCTCCAGCCGACTTGTCTCCAAGGATCTAATGCTGCCTCGGGCACTTTATGGTCGTTCTCTTGTAAGTCTAGATTTTCGAATCCGACGCAAAAATGATAGTTAATTGTAACGTTCAGGGCCGCCTAATGACGATGGAACTCTCAAATGGCGTCGAGATTCAATACATCGTCCTCCAGCCGACTTGTCTCCAAGGGTCTATTACTGCCTCGGGCACCTTACGGTCGTTCTCCTGTGAGTCTAGATTTTCGAACCCGACGCAAAAATGATAGTTAATTGTAAAGTTCAGGGCCTTCTAATGACGATGGAACACTCAAATTGCGTCGAGATTCAATACATCGGCCTCCAGACGACTTGTCTCCAAGGGGATATCGCTGCCTCGGGCACCACATGGTCCTTCTCCTGTGAGTCTAGATTTTCGAATCCGACGCAAAAATGATAGTGAATTGTAACGTTCAGCGCCTCCTAATGACGATAGAAGACTCAAATTGCGTCGCGATCCAATACATCGTCCTCCAGCCGACTTGTCTCCAAGGGTCTATTGCTGCCTCGGGCACCTTATGGCCGTTCTCCTGTGAGTCTAGATTTTCGAATCCGACGCAAAAATGATAGTTAATTGTAACGTTCAGGGCCTTGTAATGACGATGGAACACTCAAATTGCGTCGAGATTCAATACATCGTCCTCCAGCCGACTTGTCTCCAAGGGTCTGTTGCTGCCTCGGGCACCGTATGGTCGTTCTCCTGTGAGTCTAGATTTTCGAATCCGACGCAAAAATGATAGTTAATTGTAACATTCAGGGCCTCCTAATGACGATGGAACACTCAAATTGCGTCTCGATCCAATACATCGTCCTCCAGCCGACTTGTCTCGAAAGATCTAATGCTGCCTCGGGCACTTTATGGTCGTTCTCTTGTAAGTCTAGATTTTCGAATCCGACCCAAAAATGATAGTTAATTGTAACGTTCAGGGCCGCCTAATGACGATCTAACTCTCAAATTGCGTCGAGATTCAATACATCGTCCTCCAGCCGACTTGTCCCAAAGGGTCTATTGCTGCTTAGGGCACCTTATGGTCGTTCTCCTGTGAGTCTAGATTTTCGAACCCGACGCAAAAATGATAGTTAATTGTAACGTTCAGGGCCTCCTAATGCCGATGGAACACTCAAATTGCGTCGAGATTCAATACATCGGCCTCCAGCCGACTTGTCTATTGCTGCCTCGGGCACATTATGGTCGTTCTCCTGTGAGTCTAGATTTTCGAATCCGACGCAAAAATGATAGTTAATTGTAACGTTCAGGGCCTTGTAATGACGATGGAACACTCAAATTGCATCGAGATTCAATACATCGGCCTCCAGCCGACTTGTCTCCAAGGGTCTATTGCTGCCTCGGGCACCTTATGGTCGTACTCCTGTGAGTTTAGATTATCGAATCCGACGCAAAAATGATAGTTAATTATAACGTTCAGGGCCTCCTAATGCCGATGGAACACACAAATTGCGTCGAGATTCAATACGTCGGCCTCCAGCCGACTTGTCTCCAAGGGTCTATTGCTGCCTCGGGCACCTTATGGTCGTTCTCCTGTGAGTTTAGATTATCGAATCCGACGCAAAAATTATAGTTAATTGTAACGTTTAGGGCCTCCTAATGACGATGGAACACTCAAATTGCGTCGATATTCAATACATCGGCCTCCAGCCGACTTGTCTCCAAGGGGTTATTGCTGTCTCGGGCACAATATGATCCTTCTCCTGTGAGTCTAGATTTTCGAATCCGACGCAAAAATGATAGTGAATTGTAACGTTCAGCGCCTCCTAATGACGATAGAAGACTCAAATTGCGTCGGGCTTCAATACATCGTCCTCCAGCCGATTTGTCTCCAAGGGGTATATTGCTGTCTCGAGCACCGTATGAACTTCTCCTGTGAGTAGATTTTCGAATCCGACGCGAAACTGATAGTTAATTGTAAGGTTCAGGGCCTTGTAATGACGATGGAACACTCAAATTGCGTCGAGATTCAATACATCGGCCTCCAGCCGACTTGTCTCCAAGGGTCTATCGCTGCCTCGGGCACCTTATGGTCGTTCTCCTGTGAGTTTAGATTATCGAATCCGACGCAAAAATGATAGTTAATTGTAACGTTTAGGGCCTCCTAATGACGATGTGACACTCAAATTGCGTCGAGATTCAATACATCGTCCTCCAGCCGACTTGTCTCCAAGGGGATATTGCTGTCTCGGGCACAATTTGATCCTTCTCCTGTGAGTCTAGATTTTCGAATCCGACGCAAAAATGATAGTGAATTGTAACGTTCAGCGCCTCCTAATGACGATAGAAGACTCAAATTGCGTCGGGATTCAATACATCGTCCTCCAGCCGATTTGTCTCCAAGGGGATATTGCTGCCTCGGGCACCAAATGGTTCGTCTGCTGTGAGTCTAGATTTTCGAATCCGGCGAAAAACTGATAGTTAATTGTAACATTCAGGGCCTCCTAATGACGATGGAACACTCAAATTGCGTCGCGATCCAATACATCGTCCTCCAGCCGACTTGTCTCCAAGGGTCTAATGCTGCCTCGGGCACTTTATGGTCGTTCTCTTGTAAGTCTAGATTTACGAATCCGACGCAAAAATGATAGTTAATTGTAACGTTCAGGGCCGCCTAATGACGATGGAACTCTCAAATTGCGTCGAGATTCAATACATCGTCCTCCAGCCGACTTGTCTCCAAGGGTCTATTGCTGCCTCGGGCACCTTATGGTCGTTCTCCTGTGAGTCTAGATTTTCGTATCCGACGCAAAAATGATAGTTAATTGTAACGTTCAGGGCCTTGTAATGACGATGGAACACTCAAATTGCGTCGAGATTCAATACATCGGCCTCCCGCCGACTTGTCTCCAAGGGTCTGTTGCTGCCTCGGGCATCTTATGGTCGTTCTCCTGTGAGTTTAGATTATCGAATCCGACGCAAAAATGATAGTTAATTGTAACGTTTAGGGCCGTGTAATGACGATGGGACACTCAAATTGCGTCGAGATTCAATACATCGTCCTCCAGCCGACTTGTCTCCAAGGGTCTAATGCTCCTCGGGCACCTTATGGTCGTTCTCCTGTGAGTCTAGATTTTCGAATCCGACGCAAAAATGATAGTTAATTGTAACGTTCAGGGCCTCCTAATGCCGATGGAACACTCAAATTGCGTCGAGATTCAATACATCGTCCTCCAGCCGATTTGTCTCCAAGGGGTATATTGCTGTCTCGAGCACCGTATGAACTTCTCCTGTGAGTAGATTTTCGAATCCGACGCGAAACTGATAGTTAATTGTAAGGTTCAGTGCCTTCTAATGAGGTTGGAACACTCATTTTGCGTCGCGATCCAATACATCGTCCTCCAACCGACTTGTCTCCAAGGGTCAATAGCTGCCTCGGGCACCGTATGGTCTTTCCCCTGTGAGATTAGATTATCGAATCCGACGCAAAAATGATAGTTAATTGTAACGTT
This sequence comes from Schistocerca americana, assembly GCF_021461395.2. Lineage (NCBI taxonomy): Eukaryota > Metazoa > Arthropoda > Insecta > Orthoptera > Acrididae > Schistocerca > Schistocerca americana. Next base: position 11,375 of record NW_025726497.1, read on the forward strand.
TAGGGCCTCCTAATGACGATGGGACACTCAAATTGCGTCGCGATCCAATACATCGTCCTCCAGCCGACTTGTCTCCTAGGGTCTAATGCTGCCTCGGGCACTTTATGGTCGTTCTCTTGTAAGTCTAGATTTACGAATCCGTCGCCAAAATGATAGTTAATTGTAACGTTCATGGCCTCCTAATGCCGATGGATCTCTCAAATTGCGTCGAGATTCAATACATCGGCCTCCAGCGGAATTGTCTCCAAGGGGATAATGCTGTCTCGAGCACCGTATGAACTTCTCCTGTGAGTAGATTTTCGAACCGACGCGAAACTGATAGTTAATTGTAAGGTTCAGGGCCTTGTAATGACGATGGAACACTCAAATTACGTCGAGATTCAATACATCGGCCTCCAGCGGAGTTGTCTCCAAGGGGATATTGCTGTCTCAAGCACCGTATGAACTTCTCCTGTGAGTAGATTTTCGAATCCGACGCGAAACTGATAGTTAATTGTAAGGTTCAGGGCCTTGTAATGACGATGGAACACTCAAATTGCGTCAGGATTCAATACATCGGCCTCCAGCCGACTTGTCTCCAACGGTCTATTGCTGTCTCGGGCACCTAATGGTGTATCTCCTGTGAGTCTAGATTTTCGAATCCGACGCAAGAATCATAGTTAAGTGTAACGTTCAGGGCCTTCTAATGACGATGGAACACTCAAATTGCGTCGAGATTTAATACATCGCCCTCCAGCCGACTTGTCTCCAAGGGGATATTGCTGTCTCAAGCACAATATGATCTTTCTCCTGTGAGTAGATTTTCGAATCCGACGCAAAAATGATAGTTAATTGTAACGTTCCGGGCCTTGTAATGACGTTGGAACACTCAAATTGCGTCGAGATTCAATACATCGTCCTCCAGCCGACTTGTCTCCAAGGGTCTGTTGCTGCCTCGGGCACCGTATGGTCGTTCTCCTGTGAGTTTAGATTATCGAATCCGACGCAAAAATGATAGTTAATTGTAACGTTCAGTGCCTTCTAATGACGATGGAACACTCAAATTGCGTCGAGATTCAATACATCGTCCTCCAGCCCACTTGTCTCCAAGGGGATATTGCTGTCTCGGGCACAATATGATATTTCTCCTGTGAGTCTAGATTTTCGAATCCGACGCAAAATGATAGTGAATTGTAACGTTCAGCGCCTCCTAATGACGATAGAAGACTCAAATTGCGTCGAGATTTAATACATCGTCCTCCAGCCGATTTGTCTCCAAGGGGTATATTGCTGTCTCGAGCACCGTATGAACTTCTGCTGTGAGTAGATTTTCGAATCCGACGCGAAACTGATAGTTAATTGTATAGTTCAGGGCCTTGTAATGACGATGGAACACTCAAATTGCGTCGAGATTCAATACATCGGCCTCCAGCCGACTTGTCTCCAACGGTCTATTGCTGCCTCGGGCACCTTATGGTCGTTCTCCTGTGAGTTTAGATTTTCGAATCCGACGAAAAACTGATAGTTAATTGTAACATTCAGGGCCTCCTAATGACGATGGAACACTCATTTTGCGTCGCGATCCAATACATCGTCCTCCAACCGACTTGTCTCCAAGGGTCTAATGCTGCCTCGGGCACTTTATGGTCGTTCTCTTGTAAGCCTAGATTTACGAATCCGACGCCAAAATGATAGTTAATTGTAACGATCAGGGCCGCCTATTGACGATGGAACTCTCAAATTGTGTCGAGATTCAATACATCGTCCTCCAGCCGACTTGTCTCCAAGTGTCTATTGCTGCCTCGGGCACCTTATGGTCGTTCTCCTGTGAGTCTAGATTTTCGTATCCGACGCAAAAGTGATAGTTAATTGTAACGTTCAGGGCTTTCTAATGACGATGGAATACTCAAATTGCGTCGAGATTCATTGCATCAGCCTCCAGCCGACTTGTCTCCAAGGGGATATCGCTGCCTCGGGCACCACATGGTCCTTCTCCTGTGAGTCTAGATTTTCGAATCCGACGCAAAATTGATAGTGAATTGTAACGTTCAGCGCCTCCTAATGACGATAGAAGACTCAAATTGCGTCGCGATCCAATTCATCGTCCTCCAGCCGACTTGTCTCCAAGGGTCTATTGCTGCCTCGGGCACCTTATGGTCGTTCTCCTGTGAGTCTAGATTTTTGTATCCGACGCAAAAATGATAGTTAATTGTAACGTTCAGGGCTTTCTAATGACGATGGAACACTCAAATTGCATCGAGATTCAATACATCGTCCTCCAGCCGACTTGTCTCCAAGGGGATATTGCTGTCTCGGGCACAATATGATCTTTCTCCTGTGAGTCTAGATTTTCGAATCCGACGCAAAAATGATAGTTAATTGTAACGTTCAGGGTCTTGTAATGACGATGGAAAACTCAAATTGCGTCGAGATTCAATACATTGTCCTCCAGCCGACTTGTCTCCAAGGGTCTATTGCTGCCTCGGGCTCCTTATGGTCGTTCTACTGTGATTCTAGATTTTCGAATCCGACGCAAAAATGATAGTTAATTGTAACGTTCAGGGCCTTGTAATGACAATGGAACACTCGTTTTGCGTAGCGATCCAATACATCGTCCTCCAACCGACTTGTCTCCAAGGGTCAATAGCTGCTTCGGGCACCATATGGTCGTTCCCCTGTGAGTTTAGATTTTCGAATCCGACGCAAAAATGATAGTGAATTGTAACGTTCAGCGCCTCCTAATGACGATAGAAGACTCAAATTGCGTCGCGATCCAATACATCGGCCTCCAGCCGACTTGTCTCCAAGGGGAAATCGCTGCCTCGGGTACCACATGGTCCTTCTCCTGTGAGTCTAGATTTTCGAATCCGACGCATGAATGATAGTTAATTGTAACGTTCAGCGCCTCCTAATGACGATAGAAGACTCAAATTGCGTCGCGATCCAATACATCGTCCTCCAGCCGACTTGTCTCCAAGGATCTAATGCTGCCTCGGGCACTTTATGGTCGTTCTCTTGTAAGTCTAGATTTTCGAATCCATCGCAAAAATGATAGTTAATTGTAACGTTCAGGGCCGCCTAATGACGATGGAACTCTCAAATTGCGTCGAGATTCAATACATCATCCTCCAGCCGACTTGTCTCCAAGGGTCTATTGCTGCCTCGGGCACCTTATGGTCGTTCTCCTGTGAGTCTAGATTTTCGAACCCGACGCAAAAATGATAGTTAATTGTAACGTTCAGGGCCTCCTAATGCCGATGGAACACTCAAATTGTTTCGAGATTCAATACATCGGTCTCCAGCCGACTTGTCTCCAAGTGTCTATTGCTGCCTCGGGCACCTTATGGTCGTTCTCCTGTGAGTTTAGATTATCGAATCCGACGCAAAAATGATAGTTAATTGTAACGTTCAGGGCCTCCTAATGCCGATGGAACACTCAAATTGTTTCGAGATTCAATACATCGGCCTCCAGCGGAATTGTCTCCAAGGGGATATTGATGTCTCGAGCACCGTATGAACTTCTCCTGTGAGTAGATTTTCGAATCCGACGCAAAAATGATAGTTAATTTTAACGTTCAGGGCCGCCTAATGACGATGGAACTCTCAAATTGCGTCGAGATTCAATACATCGGCCTCCAGCCGACTTGTCTCCAAGGGGATATCGCTGCCTCGGGGACCACATGGTCCTTCTCCTGTGAGTCTAGATTTTCGAATCCGACGCAAAAATGATAGTGAATTGTAACGTTCAGCGCCTCCTAATGACGATAGAAGACTCACATTGCGTCGCGATCCAATACATCGTCCTCCAGCCGACTTGTCTCCAAGGGTCTATTGCTGCCTCGGGCACCTTATGGTCGTTCTCCTGTGAGTCTAGATTTTCGAATCCGACGCAAAAATGATAGTTAATTGTAACTTTCAGGGCCTTGTAATGACGATGGAACACTCAAATTGCGTCGAGATTGTTAATTGTAATTGTAACGTTTAGGGCCTTGTAATGACGATGGGACACTCAAATTGCGACGAGATTCAATACATCGTCCTCCAGCCGACTTTTCTCCAAGGGTCTAATGCTGCCTCGGGCACCTTATGGTCTTTCTCCTGTGAGTCTAGATTTTCGAATCCGACGCAAAAATGATAGTGAATAGTAACGTTCAGCGCCTCCTGATGACGATAGAACTCTCAAATTGAGTCGAGATTCAATACATCGTCCTCCAGCCGACTTGTCTCCAAGGGTCTAATGCTGCCTCGGGCACCTTATGGTCGTTCTCTTGTTAGTCTAGTTTTTCGAACCCGACGCAAAAATGATAGTTAAATGTAACGTTCATGGCCCCCTAATGCCGATGGAACTCTCAAATTGCGTCGAGATTCAATACATCGGCCTCCAGCGGACTTGTCTCGAAGGGGATATTGCTGTCTCGAGCACCGTATGAACTTCTCCTGTGAGTAGATTTTCGAATCCGACGCATAAATGATAGTTAATTGTAACGTTCAGGGCCTTCTAATGACGATGGGATACTCATTTTGCGTCGCGATCCAATACATCGTCCTCCAACCGACTTGTCTCCAAGGGTCAATAGCTGCCTCGGGCACCGTATGGTCGTTCCCCTGTGAGTTTAGATTATCGAATCCGACGCAAAAATGATAGTTAATTATAACGTTCAGGGCCTCCTAATGCCGATGAAACACTCAAATTGTGTCGAGATTCAATACATCGGCCTCCAGCCGACTTGTCTCCAAGGGTCTATTGCTGCCTCCGGCACCTTATGGTCGTTCTCCTGTGAGTCTTGATTTTCGAATCCGACGCAAAAATGATAGTTAATTGTAACGTTCAGGGCCTTGTAATGACGATGGAACACTCAAATTGCGTCGAGATTCAATACATCGGCCTCCAGCCGACTTGTCTCCAAGGGGATATCTCTGCCTCGGGCACCACATCGTCCTTCTCCTGTGAGTCTAGATTTTCGAATCCGACGCAAAAATGATAGTTAATTGTAACGTTCAGCGCCTCCTAATGACGATAGAAGACTCAAATTGCGTCGCGATCCAATACATCGTCCTCCAGCCGACTTGTCTCCAAGGGTCTATTGCTGCCTCGGGCACCTTATGGTCGTTCTCCTGTGAGTCTAGATTTTCTAATCCGACGCAAAAATGATAGTTAAATGTAACGTTCAGGGCCTTGTAATGACGATGGAACACACAAATTGCGTCGAGATTCAATACATCGTCCTCCAGCCGACTTGTCTCCAAGGATCTAATGCTGCTTCGGGCACTTTATGGTCGTTGTCTTGTAAGTCTAGATTTTCGAATCCGACGCAAAAATGACAGTTAATTGTAACGTTCAATGCCGCCTAATGACGTTGGAACTCTCAAATTGCGTCGAGATTCAATACATCGTCCTCCAGCCGATTTGTCTCTAAGGGTCCATTGTTGCCTCGGGCACCTTATGGTCGTTCTCCTGTGAGTCTAGATTTTCGAATCCGACGCAAAAATGATAGTTAATTGTAACGTTCAGGGCCTTGTAATGACGATGGAACACTCAAATTGCGTCAAGATTCAATACATCGGCCTCAAGCCGACTTGTCTCCAAGGGTCAATTGCTGCCCCGGGCACCTTATGGTCGTTCTCCTGTGAGTTTAGATTATCGAATCCGACGCAAAAATGATAGTTAATTGTAACGTTCAGGGCCTCCTAATGCCGATGGAACACTCAAATTGTGTCGAGATTCAATACATCGGCCTCCAGCCGACTTGTCTCCAAATGTCTATTGCTGCCTCGTGCACCTTATGGTCGTTCTCCTGTGAGTCTAGATTTTCGAATCCGACGCAAAAATGATAGTTAATTGTATCGTTCGGGGCCTTGTAATGACGATGGAACACTCAAATTGCGTCGAGATTCAATACATCGGCCTCCAGCCAACTTGTCTCCAAGGGGATATCGCTGCCTCGGGCACCACATGGTCCTTCTCCTGTGAGTCTAGATTTTCGAATCCGACGCAAAAATGATAGTGAATTGAAACGTTCAGCGCCTCCTAATGACGATAGAAGACTCAAATTGCGTCGCGATCCAATACATCCTCCTCCAGCCGACTTGTCTCCAAGGGTCTATTGCTGCCTCGGGCACCTTATGGTCGTTCTCCTGTGAGTCTCGATTTTCGAATCCGACGCAAAAATGATAGTTAATTGTAACGTTCAGGGCCTTGTAATGACAATGGAACACTCAAATAGCGTCGAGATTCATTACATCGTCCTCCAGCCGACTTGTCTCCACGGGTCTGTTGCTGCCTCGTGCACCTTATGGTCGTTCTCCTGTGAGTCTAGATTTTCGAATCCGACGCAAAAATGATAGTTAATTGTAACGATCAGGGCCTTGTCATGACGATGGAACACTCAAATTGCGTCGAGATTCAATACATCGGCCTCCAGCCGACGTGTCTCCATGGGTCTATTGCTGCCTCGGGCACCTTATGGTCGTTCTCCTGTGAGTTAAGATTATCGAATCCGACGCAAGAATGATAGTTAATTGTAACGTTCAGGGCCTCCTAATGCCGATGGGACACTCAAATTGCGTCGAGATTCAATACATCGGCCACCAGCCGACTTGTCTCCAAGGGTCTATTGCTGCCTCGGGCACCTTATGGTCGTTCTCCTGTGAGTCTAGATTTTCGAATCCGACGCAAAAATGATAGTTAATTGTAACGTTCAGGGCCATGTAACGACGATGGAAAACTCAAATTGCGTCGAGATTCAATACATCGGCCTCCCGCCGACTTGTCTCCAAGGGTGATGCTGCCTCTGGCACCTTATGGTCGTTCTCCTGTGAGTTTAGATTATCGAATCCGACGCAAAAATGATAGTTAATTGTAACGTTTAGGGCCTTGTAATGACGATGGCACACTCAAATTGCGTCGAGATTCAATACATCGTCCTCCAGCCGACTTGTCTCCAAGGGTCTAATGCTGCCTCGGGCACCTTATGGTCGTTTTCCTGTGAGTTTAGATTATCGAATCCGACGCAAAAAAGATAGTTAATTGTAACGTTTAGGGCCTCCTAATGACGATGGAACACTCAAATTGCGTCGATATTCAATACATCGGCCTCCAGCCGACATTGTCTCCAAGGGTCTGTTGCTGCCTCGGGCACCATATGATCTTTCTCCTGTGAGTCTAGATTTTAGAATCCGACGCAAAAATGATAGTGAATAGTAACGTTCAGCGCCTCCTGATGACGATAGATCTCTCAAATTGCGTCGGGATTCAATACATCGTCCTCCAGCCGATTTGTCTCCAAGGGGATATTGCTGCCTCGGGCACCAAATGTTTCATCTGCTGTGAGTCCAGATTTTCGAATCCGACGAAAAACTGATAGTTAATTGTAACAGTCAGGGCCTCCTAATGACGATAGAACACTCAAATTGCGTCGCGATCCAATACATCGTCCTCCAGCCGACTTGTCTCCAAGGATCCAATGCTGCCACGGGCACTTTATGGTCGTTCTCTTGTAAGTCTAGATTTTCGAATCCGACGCAAAAATGATAGTTAATTGTAACGTTCAGGGCCGCCTAATGACGATGGAACTCTCAAATTGCGTCGAGATTCAATACATCGTCCTCCAGCCGACTTGTCTCCAAGGGTCTATTGCTGCCTCGGCACCTTATCGTCGTTCTCCTGTGAGTCTAGATTTTCGAACCCGACGCAAAAATGATAGTTAATTGTAACGTTCAGGGCCTCCTAATGCCGATGGAACACTCAAATTGCGTCGAGATTGAATACATCGGCCTCCAGCCGACTTGTCTCCAAGGGTATATTGCTGCCTCGGGCACCTTATGATCGTTCTCCTGTGCGTCTAGATTTTCGAATCCGACGCAAAAATAATAGTTAATTGTAACGTTCAGGGCCATGTAACGACGATGGAACACTCAAATTGCGTCGAGATTCAATACATCGGCCTCCCGCCGACTTGTCTCCAAGGGTGATGCTGCCTCGGGCACCTTATGGTCGTTCTCCTCTGAGTCTAGATTTTCGAATCCGACGCAAAAATGATAGTTAATTGTAACGTTCAGGGCCTTGTAATGACAATGAAACCCTCAAATTGCGTCGAGATTCAATACATCGTCCTCCAGCCGACTTGTCTCCAAGGGTCTGTTGCTGCCTCGGGCAGCTTATGGTCGTTCTCCAGTGAGTTTATATTATCGAATCCGACGCAAAAATGATAGTTAATTGTAACGTTCAGGGCCTCCTAATGCCGATGGAACACTCAAATTGCGTCGACATTCAATACATCGGCCTCCAGCCGACTTGTCTCCTAGGGTCTAATGCTGCCTCGGGCACCTTATGGTCGTTTTCCTGTGAGTCTAGATTTTCGAATCCGACGCAAAAATGATTGTTAATTGTAACGATCAGGGCCTTGTAATGACGATGAAACACTCAAATTGCGTCGAGATTCAATACATCGGCCTCCAGCCGACGTGTCTCCATGGGTCTATTGCTGCCTCGGGCACCTTATGGTCGTTCTCCTGTGAGTTTAGATTATCGAATCCGACGCAAAAATGATAGTTAATTGTAACGTTCAGGGCCTCCTAATGCCGATGGAACACTCAAATTGCGTCGAGATTCAATACATCGGCCACCAGCCGATTTGTCTCCAAGGGTCTATTGCTGCCTTCGGGCACCTTATGGTCGTTCTCCTGTGAGTCTAGATTTTCGAATCCGACGCAAAAATGATAGTTAATTGTAACGTTCAGGGCCATGTAATGACGATGGTACACTCAAATTGCGTCGCGATTCAATACATCGGCCTCCCGCCGACTTGACTCTAAGGGTGATGCTGCCTCGGGCACCGTATGGTCGTTCTCCTGTGAGTTTAGATTATCGAATCCGACGCAAAAATGATAGTTAATTGTAACGTTTAGGGCCTTGTAATGACGATGGGACACTCAAATTACGTCGAGATTCAATACATCGTCCTCCAGCCGACTTGTCTCCAAGGGTCTAATGCTGCCTCGGGCACCTTATGGTCGTTTTATTGTGAGTTTAGATTATCGAATCCGACGAAAAATTATAGTTAATTGTAACGTTTATGGCCTCCTAATGACGATGGAACACTCAAATTGCGTCGATATTCAATACACCGGCCTCCAGCCGACTTGTCTCCAAGGGTCTGTTGCTGCCTCGGGCACCGTATGGTCGTTCTCCTGTGAGTTTAGATTATCGAATCCGACTCAAAAATGATAGTGAATAGTAACGTTCAGCGCCTCCTGATGACGATAGATCTCTCAAATTGCGTCGAGATTCAATACATCGTCCTCCAGCCGACTTGTCTCAAAGGGTGTAATGCTGCCGCGGGCACCTTATAGTCGTTCTCTTGCAAGTCTAGATTTTCGCATCCGACGCAAAAATGATAGTTAATTGTAACGTTTAGGGCCTCCTAATGACGATAGGACACTCAAATTGCGTCGAGATTCAACACATCGTCCTCCAGCCGACTTGTCTCCAAGGGGATATTGCTGTCTCGGGCACAATATGATCCTTCTCCTGTGAGTCTAGATTTTCGAATCCGACGCAAAAATGATAGTTAATTGTAACGTTCAGGGCCTCCTAATGCCGATGGAACACTCAAATTGCGTCGACATTCAATACATCGGCCTCCAGCCGACTTGTCTCCAACGGTCTATTGCTGCCTCGGGCACCTTATGGTCGTTCCCCTGTGAGTCTAGATTTTCTAATCCGACGCAAAAATGATAGTTAATTAACCTTCAGGGCCTTGTAATGACGATGGAACACTCAAATTGCGTCGAGATTCAATACATCGGCCTCCAGCCGGTTTGTCTCCAAGGGTCTATTGCTGCCTCGGGCACCTTATGGTCGTTCTCCTGTGAGTTTAGATTATCGAATCCGACGCAAAAATGATAGTTAATTATAACATTCAGGGCCTCCTAATGCCGATGAAACACTCAAATTGTGTCGAGATTCAATACATCGGCCTCCAGCCGACTTGTCTCCAAGGGTCTATTGCTGCCTCGGGCACCTTATGGTCGTTCTCCTGTGAGTCTTGATTTTCGAATCCGACGCAAAAATGATAGTTAATTGTAACGTTCAGGGCCTTGTAATGACGATGGAACACTCAAATTGCGTCGAGATTCAATACATCGGCCTCCAGCCGACTTGTCTCCAAGGGGATATCGCTGCCTCGGGCACCACATGGTCCTTCTCCTGTGAGTCTAGATTTTCGAATCCGACGCAAAAATGATAGTTAATTGTAACGTTCAGCGCCTCCTAATGACGATAGAAGACTCAAATTGCGTCGCGATCCAATACATCGTCCTGCAGCCGACTTGTCTCCAAGGGTCTATTGCTGCTTCGGGCACCTTATGGTCGTTCTCCTGTGAGTCTAGATTTTCTAATCCGACGCAAAAATGATAGTTAATTGTAACGTTCAGGGCCTTGTAATGACGATGGAACACTCAAATTGCGTCGAGATTCAATACATCGGCCTCCAGCCGACTTGTCTCCAAGGGGATATCGCTGCCTCGGGCACCACATGGTCCTTCTCCTGTGAGTCTAGATTTTCGAATCCGACGCAAAAATGATAGTTAATTGTAACGTTCAGCGCCTCCTAATGACGATAGAAGACTCAAATTGCGTCGCGATCCAATACATCGTCCTCCAGCCGACTTGTCTCCAAGGGTCTATTGCTGCCTCGGGCACCTTATGGTCGTTCTCCTGTGAGTCTAGATTTTCTAATCCGACGCAATAATGATAGTTAATTGTAACGTTCAGGGCCTTGTAATGACGATGGAACACACAAATTGCGTCGAGATTCAATACATCGTCCTCCAGCCGACTTGTCTCCAAGGATCTAATGCTGCCTCGGGCACTTTATGGTCGTTGTCTTGTAAGCCTAGATTTTCGAATCCGACGCAAAAATGACAGTTAATTGTAACGTTCAGGGCCGCCTAATGACGTTGGAACTCTCAAATAGCGTCGAGATTCAATACATCGTCCTCCAGCCGACTTGTCTCCAAGGATCTAATGCTGCCTCGGGCACTTTATGGTCGTTGTCTTGTAAGCCTAGATTTTCGAATCCGACGCAAAAATGACAGTTAATTGTAACGTTCAGGGCCGCCTAATGACGTTGGAACTCTCAAATAGCGTCGAGATTCAATACATCGTCCTCCAGCCGACTTGTCTCCAAGGGTCTATTGCTGCCTCGGCACCTTATGGTCGTTCTCCTGTGCGTCTAGATTTTCGAATCCGACGCAAAAATAATAGTTAATTGTAACGTTCAGGGCCATGTAACGACGATGGAACACTCAAATTGCGTCGAGATTCAATACATCGGCCTCCCGCCGACTTGTCTCCAAGGGTGATGCTGCCTCGGGCACCTTATGGTCGTTCTCCTCTGAGTCTAGATTTTCGAATCCGACGAAAAACTGATAGTTAATTGTAACATTCAGGGCCTCCTAATGACGATAGAAGACTCAAATTGCGTCGCGATCCAATACATCGTCCTCCACGCGACTTGTCTCCAAGGGTCTATTGCTGCCTCGGGCACCTTATGGGCGTTCTCCTGTGAGTCTAGATTTTCGAATCCGACGCAAAAATGATAGTTAATTGTAACGTTCAGGGCCTTGTAATGACAATGAAACCCTCAAATTGCGTCGAGATTCAATACATCGTCCACCAGCCGACTTGTCTCCAAGGGTCTGTTGCTGCCTCGGGCAGCTTATGGTCGTTCTCCTGTGAGTTTATATTATCGAATCCGACGCAAAAATGATAGTTAATTGTAACGTTCAGGGCCTCCTAATGCCGATGGAACACTCAAATTGCGTCGAGATTCAATACATCGCCCTCCAGCCGACTTGTCTCCAAGGGTATATTGCTGCCTCGGGCACCTTATGGTCGTTCTCCTGTGAGTCTAGATTTTCGAATCCGACGCAAAAATGATGGTTAATTGTAACGTTCAGGGCCTTGTAATGACGATGGAACACTCAAATTGCGTCGAGATTCAATACATCGGCCTCCAGCCGACTTGTCTCCATGGGTCTATTGCTGCCTCGGGCACCTTATGGTCGTTCTCCTGTGAGTTTAGATTATCGAATCCGACGCAAAAATGATAGTTAATTGTAACGTTTAGGGCCTTGTAATGACGATGGGACACTCAAATTACGTCGAGATTCAATACATCGTCCTCCAGCCGACTAGTCTCCAAGGGTCTAATGCTGCCTCGGGCACCTTATGGTCGTTTTCCTGTGAGTTTAGATTATCGAATCCGACGCAAAATGATAGTTAATTGTAACGTTTAGGGCCTCCTAATGACGAAGGAACACTCAAATTGCGCCGTTATTCAATACACCGGCCTCCAGCCGACTTGTCTCCAAGGGTCTGTTGCTGCCTCGGGCACCGTATGGTCGTTATCCTGTGAGTTTAGATTATCGAATCCGACTCAAAAATGATAGTGAATAGTAACGTTCAGCGCCTCCTGATGACGATAGATCTCTCAAATTGCGTCGAGATTCAATACATCGTCCTCCAGCCGACTTGTCTCAAAGGGTGTAATGCTGCCTCGGGCACCTTATAGTCGTTCTCTTGTAAGTCTAGATTTTCGAATCCGACGCAAAAATGATAGTTCATTGTAACGTTCAGGGCCTTGTAATGACGATGGAACACTCAAATTGCGTCGAGATTCAATACATCGGCCTCCAGCCGACTTGTCTCCAAGGGTCTATTGCTGCCTCGGGCACCTTATGGTCGTTCTCCTGTGAGTTTAGATTTTCGAATCCGACGCAAAAATGATAGTTAATTATAACGTTCAGGGCCTCCTAAAGATGATGGAACTCTCAAATTAAGTCGAGATTCAATACATCGGCCTCCAGCCGACTTGTCTCCAAGGGTCTATTGCTGCCTCGGGCACCTAATGGTCGTTCTCCTGTGAGTCTAGATTTTCGAATCCGACGCAAAAATGATAGTTCATTGTAACGTTCAGGGCCTTGTAATGACGATGGAACACTCAAATTGCGTCGAGATTCAATACATCGGCCTCCAGCCGACTTGTCTCCAAGGGTCTATTGCTGCCTCGGGCACCTTATGGTCGTTCTCCTGTGAGTTTAGATTTTCGAATCCGACGCAAAAATGATAGTTAATTATAACGTTCAGGGCCTCCTAAAGATGATGGAACTCTCAAATTAAGTCGAGATTCAATACGTCGGCCTCCAGCCGACTTGTCTCCAAGGGTCTGTTGCTGCCTCGGGCACCTTATGGTCGTTCTCCTGTGAGTTTAGATTATCGAATCCGACGCAAAACTGATAGTTGATTGTAACGTTTAGGGCCTTGTAATGACGATGGGACACTCAAATTGCGTGGAGATTCAATACATCGTCCTCCAGCCGACTTGTCTCCAACGGTCTAATGCTGCCTCGGGCACCTTATGGTCGTTCTCCTGTGAGTTTAGATTATCGAATCCGACGCAAAAATTATAGTTAATTGTAACGTTTAGGGCCTCCTAATGACGACGGAACACTCAAATTGCGTCGATATTCAATACATCGGCCTCCAGCCGACTTGTCTCCAAGGGTCTGTCGCTGCCTCGGGCACCATATGATCCTTCTCCTGTGGGTCTAAATTTCGAATCCGACGCAAAAATGATAGTGAATAGTAACGTTCAGCGCCTCCTAATGACGATAGAAGACTCAAATTGCGTCGAGATTCAATACATCGTCCTCCAGCCGATTTGTCTCGAGCACCGTATGAACTTCTCCTGTGAGTAGATTTTCGAATCCGACGCGAAACTGATAGTTAATTGTAAGGTTCAGGGCCTTGTAATGACGATGGAACTCACAAATTGCGTCGAGATTCAATACATCGGCCTCCAGCCGACTTGTCTCCAACGGTCTATTGCTGCCTCGGGCACCTTATGGTCGTTCTCCTGTGAGTTTAGATTTTCGAATCCGACGAAAAACTGATAGTTAATTGTAACATTCAGGGCCTCCTAATGACGATGGAACACTCATTTTGCGTCGTGATCCAATACATCGTCCTCCAACCGACTTGTCTCCAAGGGTCAATTGCTGCCTCGGGCACCGTATGGTCGTTCCCCTGTGAGTTTAGATTATCGAATCCGACGCAAAAGTGATACTTAATTGTAACGTTTAGGGCCTCCTAATGACGATGGGACACTCAAATTGCGTCGAGATTCAATACATCGTCCTCCAGCCGACTTGTCTCCAAGGGGATATTGCTGTCTCGGGCACAATATGATCCTTCTCCTGTGAGTCTAGATTTTCGAATCCGACGCAAAAATGATAGTGAATTGTAACGTTCAGCGCCTCCTAATGACGATAGAAGACTCAAATTGCGTCGAGATTCAATACATCGTCCTCCAGCCGACTTGTCTCCAAGGGTCTGTTGCTGCCTCGGGCACCGTATGGTCGTTCTCCTGTGAGTTTAGATTATCGAATCCCGCGCAAAAATGATAGTTAATTTTAACGTTCAGGACCTCCTAATGCCGATGGAACACTCAAATTGCGTCGAGATTCAATACATCGGCCTCCAGCCGACTTGTCTCCAAGGATCTAATGCTGCCTCGGGCACTTTATGGTCGTTCTCTTGTAAGTCTAGGTTTTCGAATCCAACGCAAAAATGATAGTTAATTGTTACGTTCAGGGCCGCCTAATGACGATGGAACTCTCAAATTGCGTCGAGATTCAATACATCGTCCTCCAGCCGACTTGTCTCCATGGATCTATTGCTGCCTCGGGCACCTTATGGTCGTTCTCCTGTGAGTCTAGATTTTCGAACCCGACCCAAAAATGATAGTTAATTGTAACGTTCAGGGCCACCTAATGCCGATGGAACACTCAAATTGCGTCGAGATTCAATACATCGGCCTCCCGCCGACTTGTCTCCAAGGGTCTGTTGCTGCCTCGGGCACCTTATGGTCGTTCTCCTGTGAGTTTAGATTTTCGAATCCGACGAAAAACTGACAGTTAATTGTAACATTCAGGGCCTCCTAATGACGATGGAACACTCATTTTGCGTCGCGATCCAATACATCGTCCTCCAACCGACTTGTCTCCAAGGGTCAATAGCTGCCTCGGGCACCGTATGGTCGTTCCCCTGTGAGTTTAGATTATCGAATCCGACGCAAAAATGATACTTAATTGTAACGTTTAGGGCCTCCTAATGACGATGGGACACTCAAATTGAGTCGAGATTCAATACATCGTCCTCCAGCCGACTTGTCTCCAAGGGGATATTGCTGTCTCAGGCACAATATGATCCTTCTCCTGTGTGTCTAGATTTTCGAATCCGATGCAAAAATGATAGTGAATTGTAACGTTCAGCGCCTCCTAATGACGATAGAAGACTCAAATTGCGTCGGCATTCAATACATCGTCCTCCAGCCGATTTCTCTCCAAGGGGATATTGCTGCCTCGGGCACCAAATGGTTCGTCTGCTGTGAGTCTAGATTTTCGAATCCGACGTAAAACTGATAGTTAATTGTAACATTCAGGGCCTCCTAATGACGATGGAACACTCAAATTGCGTCGCGATCCAATACATCGTCCTCCAGCCGACTTGTCGCCAAGGGTCTATTGCTGCCTCGGGCAATTTATGGTCGTTCTCTTGTAAGTCTAGATTTACGAATCCGACGCCAAAATGATAGTTAATTGTAACGTTCAGGGCCGCCTAATGACGATGGAACTCTCAAATTGCGTCGAGATTCAATACATCGTCCTCCAGCCGACTTGTCTCCAAGGGTCTATTGCTGCCTCGGGCACCTTATGGTCGTTCTCCTGTGAGTCTAGATTATGGAATCCGACGCAAAAATGATACTTAATTGTAACGTTCAGGGCCTTCTAATGACGATGGAACACTCAAATTGCGTCGAGATTCAATACATCGGCCTCCAGCCGACTTGTCTCCAAGGGTCTATTGTTGCCTCGGGCACCTTATGGTCGTTCTCCTCTGAGTTTAGATTATCGAATTCGACGCAAAAATGAATGTTAATTGTAACGTTCAGGGCCTCCTAATACCGATGGAACACTCAAATTGCGTCGAGATTCAATACATCGGCCTCCAGCCGACTTGTCTCCAAGGGTCTGTTGCAGCCTCGGGCACCTTATGGTCGTTCTCCTGTGAGTTTAGATTATCGAATCCGACGCAAGAATGATAGTTAATTTTAACGTTCAGGGCCTCCTAATGCCGATGGAACACTCAAATTGCGTCGAGATTCAATACATCGGCATCCAGCCGACTTGTCTCCAAGGGTCTATTGCTGCCTCGGGCACCTTATGGTCGTTCTCCTGTGAGTCTAGATTTTCGAATCCGACGCAAAAATGGTAGTGAATTGTAACGTTCAGCTCCTCCTAATGACGATAGAAGACTCAAATTGCGTCGGGATTCAATACATCGTCCTCCAGCCGATTTGTCACCAAGGGGATATTGCTGCCTCGGGCACCAAATGGTTCGTCTGCTGTGAGTCTAGATTTTCGAATCCGACGAAAAACTGATAGTTAATTGTAACATTCAGGGCCTCCTAATGACGATGGAACTCTCAAATTGCGTCGCGATCCAATACATCGTCCTCCAGCCGACTTGTCTCCAAGGGTCTAATGCTGTCTCGGGCACTTTATGGTCGTTCTCTTGTAAGTCTAGATTTACGAATCCGACGCCAAAATGATAGTTAATTGTAACGTTCAGTGCCGCCTAATGGCGATGGAACTCTCAAATTGCGTCGAGATTCAAAACATCGTCCTCCAGCCGACTTGTCTCCAAGGGGCTATTGCTGCCTCGGGCACCTTATGGTCGTTCTCCTGTGTGTCTAGATTTTCGTATCCGACGCAAAAATGATAGTTAATTGTAACGTTCAGGGCCTTCTAATGACGATAGAACACTCAAATTGCGTCGAGATTCAATACATCGGCCTCCAGCCGACTTGTCTCCAAGGGGATATCGCTGCCTAGGGCACCACATTGTCCTTCTCCTGTGAGTCTAGATTTTCGAATCCGACGCAAAAATGATAGTGAATTGTAACGTTCAGCGCCTCCTAATGACGATAGAAGACTCAAATTGCGTCGAGATTCAATACATCGTCCTCAGGCCGATTTGTCTCCAAGGGGTATATTGCTGTCTCGAGCACCGTATGAACTTCTCCTGTGAGTAGATTTTCGAATCCGACGCGAAACTGATAGTTAATTGTAAGGTTCAGGGCCTCCTAATGACGATGGAACACTCATTTTGCGTCGCGATCCAATACATCGTCCTCCAGCCGACTTGTCTCCAAGGGGATATTGCTGTCTTGGGCACCAAATGGTTCGTCTGCTGTGAGTCTAGATTTTCGAATCCGACACAAAAATGATAGTTAATTGTAACGTTCAGGGCCTTCTAATGACGATGGAACACTCAAATTGCGTCGAGATTCAATACATCGTCCTCCAGCCGACTTGTCTCCAAGGGGATATTGCAGTCTCGGGCACAATTTGATCCTTCTCCTGTGAGTCTAGATTTTCGAATCCGACGCAAAAATGATAGTGAATTGTAACGTTCAGCGCCTCCTAATGACGATAGAAGACTCAAATTGCGTCGAGATTCAATACATCGTCCTCCAGCCGATTTGTCTCCAAGGGGTATATTGCTGTCTCGAGCACCGTATGAACTTCTCCTGTGAGTAGATTTTCAAATCCGACGCGAAACTGATAGTTAATTGTAAGGTTCAGCGCCTCCTAACGACGATGGAACACTCAGATTGCGTCGAGAGTCAATACATCGGCCTCCAGCCGACTTGTCACCAGGGGTCTATTGCTGCCTCGGGCACCTTATGGTCGTTCTCCTGTGAGTTTAGATTATCGAATTCGACGCAAAAATGAATGTTAATTGTAACGTTCAGGGCCTCCTAATGCCGATGGAACACTCAAATTGCGTCGAGATTCAATACATCGGCCTCCAGCCGACTTGTCTCCAAGGGTCTGTTGCTGCCTCGGGCACCTTATGGTCGTTCTCCTGTGAGTTTAGATTATCGAATCCGACGCAAGAATGATAGTGAATTGTAACGTTCAGCGCCTCCTAATGACGATAGAAGACTCAAATTGCGTCGGGATTCAATACATCGTCCTCCAGCCGATTTGTCTCCAAGGGGATATTGGTGCCTGGGGCACCAAATGGTTCGTCTGCTGTCAGTCTAGATTTTCGAATCCGACGAAAAACTGATAGTTAATTGTAACATTCAGGGCCTCCTAATGATGATGGAACACTCAAATTGCGTCGCGATCCAATACATCGTCCTCCAGCCGACTTGTCTCCAAGGGTCTAATGCTGCCTCGGGCACTTTATGGTCGTTCTCTTGTAAGTCTAGATTTACGAATCCGACGCCAAAACGATAGTTAATTGTAACGTTCAGTGCCGCCTAATGACGATGGAACTCTCAAATTGCGTCGAGATTCAGTACATCGTCCTCCAGCCGACTTGTCTCCAAGTGTCTATTGCTGCCTCGGGCACCTTATGGTCGTTCTCCTGTGTGTCTAGATTTTCGTATCCGACGCAAAAATGATAGTAAATTGTAACGTTCAGGGCCTTCTAATGACGATGGAACACTCAAATTGCGTCGAGATTCAATACATCGGCCTCCAGCCGACTTGTCTCCAAGTGGATATCGCTGCCTCGGGCACCTTATGGTCGTTCTCCTGTGAGTCTAGATTTTCGAATCCGACGCAAAAATGATAGTGAATTGTAACGTTCAGCGCCTCCTAATGACGATAGAAGACTCAAATTGCGTCGAGATTCAATACATCGTCCTCCAGCCGATTTGTCTCCAAGGGGTATATTGCTGTCTCGAGCACCGTATGAACTTCTCCTGTGAGTAGATTTTCGAATCCGTCGCGAAACTGATAGTTCATTGTAAGGTTCAGGGCCTCCTAATGACGATGGAACACTCATTTTGCGTCGCGATCCAATACATCGTCCTCCAGCCGACTTGTCGCCAAGGGTCTATTGCTGCCTCGGGCACCTTATGGTCTTTCTCCTGTGAGTCTAGATTTTCGAATAAAAGAATGTACTAACGTTCAGGCGCCTCCTAATGACGATAGAAGACTCAAATTGCGTCGGGATTCAATACATCGTCCTCCAGCCGATTTGTCTCCAAGGGGATTTTGCTGCCTCGGGCACCAAATTGGTCGTCTGCTGTGAGTCTAGATTTTCGAATCCGACGAAAAACTGATAGTTAATTGTAACGTTCAGGGCCTTCTAATGACGATGGAACACTCAAATTGCGTCGAGATTCAATACAATCGTCCTCCAGCCGACTTGTCTCCAAGGGGATATTGCTGTCTCCGGCACAATATGATCCTTCTCCTGTGAGTCTAGATTTTCGAATCCGACGCAAAAATGATAGTGAATTGTAACGTTCAGCGCCTCCTAATGACGATAGAAGACTCAAATTGCGTCGAGATTCAATACATCGTCCTCCAGCCGACTTGTCTCCAAGGGGATATCGCTGCCTCGGGCACCACGTGGTCCTTCTCCTGTGAGTCTAGATTTTCGAATCCGACGCAAAAATGATATTTAATTGTAACGTTCAGCGCCTCCTAATGACGATAGATGTCTCAAATTGCGTCGGGATTCAATACATCGTCCTCCAGCCGACTTGTCTCCAAGGGTCTATTGCTGCCTCGGGCACCTTATGGTCGTTCTCCTGTGAGTAGATTTTCGAATCCGACGCGAAACTGATAGTTAATTGTAAGGTTCAGGGCCTCCTAATGACGATGGAACACTCATTTTGCGTCGCGATCCAATGCATCGTCCTCCAACCGACTTGTCTCCAAGGGTCATAGCTGCCTCGGGCACCGTATGGTCGTTCCCCTGTGAGTTTAGATTACCGAATCCGACGCAAAAAATGACAGTCAATTGTAACGTTTAGGGCCTCCTAATGACGATGGGACAGTCAAATTGCGTCGAGATTCAATACATTGTCCTCCAGCCGACTTGTCTCCAAGGGGATATTGCTGTCTCGGGCACAATATGATCCTTCTCCCTGTGAGTCTAGATTTTCGAATCCGACGCAAAAATGATAGTGAATTGTAACGTTCAGCGCCTCCTAATGACGATAGAAGACTCAAATTGGGTCGGAATTCAATACATCGTCCTCCAGCCGATTTGTCTCCAAGGGGATATTGCTGCCTCGGGCACCAAATGGTTCGTCTGCTGTGAGTCTAGATTTTCGATTCCGACGAAAAACTGATAGTTAATTGTAACATTCAGGGCCTCCTGGTGACGATGGAACACTCAAATTGCGTCGCGATCCAATACATCGTCCTCCAGCCGACTTGTCTCCAAGGGTCTAATGCTGCCTCGGGCACTTTATGGTCGTTCTCTTGTAAGTCTAGATTTACGAATCCGACGCGAAAATGATAGTTAATTGTAACGTTCAGGTCCGCCTAATGACGATGGAACTCTCAAATTGCGTCGAGATTCAATACATCGTCCTCCAGCCGACTTGTCGCCAAGGGTCTATTGCTGCCTCGGGCACCTTATGGTCATTCTCCTGTGAGTCTAGATTTTCGAATCCGACGCAAAAATGATAGTTAATTGTAACGTTCAGGGCCCTCTAATGACGATGGAACACTCAAATTGCGTCGAGATACAATACATCGTCCTCCAGCCGACTTGTCTCCAAGGGGATATTGCTGTCTCGGGCACAATTTGATCCTTCTCCTGTGAGTCTAGATTTTCGAATAAGACGCAAAAATGATAGTGAATTGTAACGTTCAGCGCCTCCTAATGACGATAGAAGACTCAAATTGCGTCGAGATTCAATACATCGTCCTCCAGCCGATTTGTCTCCAAGGGGTATATTGCTGTCTCGAGCACCGTTTGAACTTCTCCTGTGAGTAGATTTTCGAATCCGACGCGAAACTGATAGTTAATTGTAAGGTTCAGGGTCTCCTAATGACGATGGAACACTCATTTTGCGTCGCGATCCAATAGATCGCCCTCCAGCCGACTTGTCGCCAAGGGTCTATTGCTGCCTCGTGCACCTTATGGTCGTTCTCTACTGTGAGTCTAGATTTTCGAATCCGACGCAAAAATGATAGTTAATTGTAACGTTCAGGGCCTTCTAATGCGGATGGAACACTCAAATTGCGTCGAGATTCAATACATCGACCTCCAGCCGACTTGTCTCCAAGGGGATATTGCTGTCTCGGGCACCAAATGGTTCGTCTGCTGTGAGTCTAGATTTTCGAATCCGACGAAAAACTGATAGTTAATTGTAACATTCAGGGCCTCCTAATGACGATGGAACACTCAAATTGCGTCGCTATCCAATACATCGTCCTCCAGCCGACTTGTCTCCAAGGGTCTAATGCTGCCTCGGGCACTTTATGTTCGTTCTCTTGTAAGTCTAGATTTACGAATCCGACGCCAAAATGATAGTGAATTGTAACGTTCAGCGCCTCCTACATGACGATAGAGGACTCAAATTGCGTCGCGATTCAATACATCGTCCTCCAGCCGACTTGTCTCCAAAGGTCTATTGCTGCCTCGGGCACCTTATGGTCGTTCTCCTGTGAGTCTAGATTTTCGAATCCGACGCAAAAATGATAGTTAATTGTAACGTTCAGGGCCTTCTAATGACGATGGAACACTCAAATTGCGTCGAGATTCAATACATCGGCCTCCAGCCGACTTGTCTCCAAGGGGATATCGCTGCCTAGGGCACCACATTGTCCTTCTCCTGTGAGTCTAGATTTTCGAATCCGACGCAAAAAATGATAGTCGAATTGTAACGTTCAGCGCCTCCTAATGACGATAGAAGACTCAAATTGCGTCGAGATTCAATACATCGTCCTCAGGCCGATTTGTCTCCAAGGGGTATATTGCTGTCTCGAGCACCGTATGAACTTCTCCTGTGAGTAGATTTCGAATCCGACGCGAAACTGATAGTTAATTGTAAGGTTCAGGGCCTCCTAATGACGATGGAACACTCATTTTGCGTCGCGATCCAATACATCGTCCTCCAGCCGACTTGTCTCCAAGGGATATTGCTGTCTTGGGCACCAAATGGTTCGTCTGCTGTGAGTCTAGATTTTCGAATCCGACGAAAAAACTGATAGTTAATTGTAACATTCAGGGCCTCCTAATGACGATGGAACAGTCAAACTTGCGTTCGCGATCCAATACATCGTACTCCAGCCGACTTGTCTCCAAAGGTCTATTGCTGCCTCGGGCACCTTATGGTCGTTCTCCTGTGAGTCTAGATTTTCGAATCCGACACAAAAATGATAGTTAATTGTAACGTTCAGGGCCTTCTAATGACGATGGAACACTCAAATTGCGTCGAGATTCAATACATCGTCCGCCAGCCGACCTGTCTCCAAGGGGATATTGCAGTCTCGGGCACAATTTGATCCTCCTCCTGTGAGTCTAGATTTTCGAATCCGACGCAAAAATGATAGTGAATTGTAACGTTCAGCGCCTCCTAATGACGATAGAAGACTCAAATTGCGTCGAGATTCAATACATCGTCCTCCAGCCGATTTGTCTCCAAGGGGTATATTGCTGTCTCGAGCACCGTATGAACTTCTCCTGTGAGTAGATTTTCGAATCCGACGCGAAACTGATAGTTAATTGTAAGGTTCAGCGCCTCCTAATGACGATGGAACACTCAGATTGCGTCGAGAGTCAATACATCGGCCTCCAGCCGACTTGTCACCAGGGGTCTATTGCTGCCTCGGGCACCTTATGGTCGTTCTCCTGTGAGTTTAGATTATCGAATTCGACGCAAAAATGAATGTTAATTGTAACGTTCAGGGCCTCCTAATGCCGATGGAACACTCAAATTGCGTCGAGATTCAATACATCGGCCTCCAGCCGACTTGTCTCCAAGGGTCTGTTGCTGCCTCGGGCACCTTATGGTCGTTCTCACTGTGAGTTTAGATTATCGAATCCGACGCAAGAATGATAGTTAATTTTAACGTTCAGGGCCTCCTAATGCCGATGGAACACTCAAATTGCGTCGAGATTCAATACATCGGCATCCAGCCGACTTGTATCCAAGGGTCTATTGCTGCCTCGGGCACCTTATGGTCGTTCTCCTGTGAGTCTAGATATTCGAATCCGACGCAAAAATGATAGTGAATTGTAACGTTCAGCGCCTCCTAATGACGATAGAAGACTCAAATTGCGTCGGGATTCAATACATCGTCCTCCAGCCGATTTGTCTCCAAGGGGATATTGGTGCCTGGGGCACCAAATGGTTCGTCTGCTGTCAGTCTAGATTTTCGAATCCGACGAAAAA
Source organism: Schistocerca americana (assembly GCF_021461395.2). Taxonomy (NCBI): domain Eukaryota; kingdom Metazoa; phylum Arthropoda; class Insecta; order Orthoptera; family Acrididae; genus Schistocerca; species Schistocerca americana. Next base: position 34,639 of record NW_025726497.1, read on the forward strand.
CTGATAGTTAATTGTAACATTCAGGGCCTCCTAATGACGATGGGATGGAACACTCAAATTGCGTCGCGATCCAATACATCGTCCTCCAGCCGACTTGTCTCCAAGGGTCTAATGCTGCCTCGGGCACTTTATGGTCGTTCTCTTGTAAGTCTAGATTTACGAATCCGACGCCAAAACGATAGTTAATTGTAACGTTCAGTGCCGCCTAATGACGATGGAACTCTCAAATTGCGTCGAGATTCAATACATCGTCCTCCAGCCGACTTGTCTCCAAGTGTCTATTGCTGCCTCGGGCACCTTATGGTCGTTCTCCTGTGTGTCTAGATTTTCGTATCCGACGCAAAAATGATAGTTAATTGTAACGTTCAGGGCCTTCTAATGACGATGGAACACTCAAATTGCGTCGAGATTCAATACATCGGCCTCCAGCCGACTTGTCTCCAAGTGGATATCGCTGCCTCGGGCACCTTATGGTCGTTCTCCTGTGAGTCTAGATTTTCGAATCCGACGCAAAAATGATAGTGAATTGTAACGTTCAGCGCCTCCTAATGACGATAGAAGACTCAAATTGCGTCGAGATTCAATACATCGTCCTCCAGCCGATTTGTCTCCAAGGGGTATATTGCTGTCTCGAGCACCGTATGAACTTCTCCTGTGAGTAGATTTTCGAATCCGACGCGAAACTGATAGTTCATTGTAAGGTTCAGGGCCTCCTAATGACGATGGAACACTCATTTTGCGTCGCGATCCAATACATCGTCCTCCAGCCGACTTGTCGCCAAGGGTCTATTGCTGCCTCGGGCACCTTATGGTCTTTCTCCTGTGAGTCTAGATTTTCGAATCCGACGCAAAAATGATAGTGAATTGTAACGTTCAGCGCCTCCTAATGACGATAGAAGACTCAAATTGCGTCGGGATTCAATACATCGTCCTCCAGCCGATTTGTCTCCAAGGGGATTTTGCTGCCTCGGGCACCAAATTGTTCGTCTGCTGTGAGTCTAGATTTTCGAATCCGACGAAAAACTGATAGTTAATTGTAACGTTCAGGGCCTTCTAATGACGATGGAACACTCAAATTGCGTCGAGATTCAATACATCGTCCTCCAGCCGACTTGTCTCCAAGGGGATATTGCTGTCTCCGGCACAATATGATCCTTCTCCTGTGAGTCTAGATTTTCGAATCCGACGCAAAAATGATAGTGAATTGTAACGTTCAGCGCCTCCTAATGACGACAGAAGACTCAAATTGCGTCGAGATTCAATACATCGTCCTCCAGCCGACTTGTCTCCAAGGGGATATCGCTGCCTCGGGCACCACGTGGTCCTTCTCCTGTGAGTCTAGATTTTCGAATCCGACGCAAAAATGATAGTTAATTGTAACGTTCAGCGCCTCCTAATGACGATAGAAGTCTCAAATTGCGTCGGGATTCAATACATCGTCCTCCAGCCGACTTGTCTCCAAGGGTCTATTGCTGCCTCGGGCACCTTATGGTCGTTCTCCTGTGAGTAGATTTTCGAATCCGACGCGAAACTGATAGTTAATTGTAAGGTTCAGGGCCTCCTAATGACGATGGAACACTCATTTTGCGTCGCGATCCAATGCATCGTCCTCCAACCGACTTGTCTCCAAGGGTCAATAGCTGCCTCGGGCACCGTATGGTCGTTCCCCTGTGAGTTTAGATTACCGAATCCGACGCAAAAATGATAGTCAATTGTAACGTTTAGGGCCTCCTAATGACGATGGGACAGTCAAATTGCGTCGAGATTCAATACATTGTCCTCCAGCCGACTTGTCTCCAAGGGGATATTGCTGTCTCGGGCACAATATGATCCTTCTCCTGTGAGTCTAGATTTTCGAATCCGACGCAAAAATGATAGTGAATTGTAACGTTCAGCGCCTCCTAATGACGATAGAAGACTCAAATTGGGTCGGAATTCAATACATCGTCCTCCAGCCGATTTGTCTCCAAGGGGATATTGCTGCCTCGGGCACCAAATGGTTCGTCTGCTGTGAGTCTAGATTTTCGATTCCGACGAAAAACTGATAGTTAATTGTAACATTCAGGGCCTCCTGGTGACGATGGAACACTCAAATTGCGTCGCGATCGAATACATCGTCCTCCAGCCGACTTGTCTCCAAGGGTCTAATGCTGCCTCGGGCACTTTATGGTCGTTCTCTTGTAAGTCTAGATTTACGAATCCGACGCGAAAATGATAGTTAATTGTAACGTTCAGGTCCGCCTAATGACGATGGAACTCTCAAATTGCGTCGAGATTCAATACATCGTCCTCCAGCCGACTTGTCGCCAATGGTCTATTGCTGCCTCGGGCACCTTATGGTCGTTCTCCTGTGAGTCTAGATTTTCGAATCCGACGCAAAAATGATAGTTAATTGTAACGTTCAGGGCCCTCTAATGACGATGGAACACTCAAATTGCGTCGAGATACAATACATCGTCCTCCAGCCGACTTGTCTCCAAGGGGATATTGCTGTCTCGGGCACAATTTGATCCTTCTCCTGTGAGTCTAGATTTTCGAATAAGACGCAAAAATGATAGTGAATTGTAACGTTCAGCGCCTCCTAATGACGATAGAAGACTCAAATTGCGTCGAGATTCAATACATCGTCCTCCAGCCGATTTGTCTCCAAGGGGTATATTGCTGTCTCGAGCACAGTTTGAACTTCTCCTGTGAGTAGATTTTCGAATCCGACGCGAAACTGATAGTTAATTGTAAGGTTCAGGGTCTCCTAATGACGATGGAACACTCATTTTGCGTCGCGATCCAATAGATCGCCCTCCAGCCGACTTGTCGCCAAGGGTCTATTGCTGCCTCGTGCACCTTATGGTCGTTCTCCTGTGAGTCTAGATTTTCGAATCCGACGCAAAAATGATAGTTAATTGTAACGTTCAGGGCCTTCTAATGCCGATGGAACACTCAAATTGCGTCGAGATTCAATACATCGTCCTCCAGCCGACTTGTCTCCAAGGGGATATTGCTGTCTCGGGCACCAAATGGTTCGTCTGCTGTGAGTCTAGATTTTCGAATCCGACGAAAAACTGATAGTTAATTGTAACATTCAGGGCCTCCTAATGACGATGGAACACTCAAATTGCGTCGCTATCCAATACATCGTCCTCCAGCCGACTTGTCTCCAAGGGTCTAATGCTGCCTCGGGCACTTTATGTTCGTTCTCTTGTAAGTCTAGATTTACGAATCCGACGCCAAAATGATAGTGAATTGTAACGTTCAGCGCCTCCTAATGACGATAGAGGACTCAAATTGCTTCGCGATTCAATACATCGTCCTCCAGCCGACTTGTCTCCAAAGGTCTATTGCTGCCTCGGGCACCTTATGTTCGTTCTCCTGTGAGTCTAGATTTTCGAATCCGACGCAAAAATGATAGTTAATTTTAACGTTCAGTGCCTCCTAATGCCGATGGAACACTCAAATTGCGTCGAGATTCAATACATCGGCCTCCAGCCGACTTGTCTCCAAGGGTCTATAGCTGCCTCGGGCACCTTATGGTCGTTCTCCTGTGAGTCTAGATTTTCGAATCCGACGCAAAAATGATAGTGAATTGTAACGTTCAGGGCCTTCTAATGACGATGGAACACTCAATTTGCGCCGCGATCCAATACATCGTCCTCCAGCCGACTTGTCGCCAAGGGTCTATTGCTGCCTCGGGCACCTTATGGTCGTTCTCCTGTGAGTCTAGATTTTCGAATCCGACGCAAGAATGATAGTTAATTGTAACGTTCAGCGCCTCCTAATGTCCTAATGACCACATGGTCCTTCTCCTGTGAGTCTAGATTTTCGAATCCGACGCAAAAATGATAGTTAATTGTAACATTCAGGGCCTCCTAATGACGATGGAACACTCAAATTGCGTCGCGATCCAAAACATCGTCCTCCAGGTGACTTGTCTCCAAGGGTCTAATGCTGCCGCGGGCACTTTATGGTCGTTCTCTTGTAAGTCTAGATTTACGAATCCGACGCCAAAATGATAGTTAATTGAAACGTTCAGGGCCGCCTAATGATGATGGAACTCTCAAATTGCGTCGAGATTCAATACATCGTCCTCCAGCCGACTTGTCTCCAAGGGTCTATTGCTGCCTCGAGCACCTTATGGTCGTTCTCTTGTGAGTCTAGATTTTCGTATCCGACACAAAAATGATAGTTAATTGTAACGTTCAGGGCCTTCTAATGACGATGGAACACTCAAATTGCGTCGAGATTCAATACATCAGCCTCCAGCCGACTTGCCACCACGGGTCTATTGCTGCCTCGGGCACCTTATGGTCGTTCTCCTGTGAGTCTAGATTTTCGAATCCGACGCAAAAATGATAGTTAATTGTAACGTTCAGGGCCTTCTAATGACGATGGAACACTCAAATTGCGTCGAGATTCAATACATCGGCCTCCAGCCGACTTGTCTCCAAGGGGATATCGCTGCCTCGGGCACCACATGGTCCTCCTCCTGTGAGTCTGAATTTTCGAATCCGACGCAAAAATGATAGTGAATTATAACGTTCAGCGCCTCCTAATGACGATAGAAGACTCAAATTGCGTCGCGATCCAATACATCGTCCTCCAGCCGACTTGTCTCCAAGGGTCTATTGCTGCCTCGGGCACCTTGTGGTCGTTCTCCTGTGAGTCTAGATTTTCGAATCCGACGCAAATATGATAGTTAATTGTAACGTTCAGGGCCTTCTAATGACGATGGAACATTCAACTTGCGTCGAGATTCAATACATCGTCCTCCAGCCGACTTGTCTCCAAGGGGATATTGCTGTCTCGGGCACAATATGATCCTTCTCCTGTGAGTCTAGATTTTCGAATCCGACGCAAAAATGATAGTTAATTGTAACGTTCAGCGCCTCCTAATGACGATAGAAGACTCAAATTGCGTCGGGATTCAATACATCGTCCTCCAGCCGATTTGTCTCCAAGGGGATATTTCTGCCTCGGGCACCATATGGTTCGTCTGCCGTGAGTCTAGATTTTCGAATCCGACGAAAAACTGATAGTTAATTGTAACATTCAGGGCCTCCTAATGCCGATGGAACACTCAAATTGCGTCGCGATCCAATACATCGTCCTCCAGCCGACTTGTCTCCAAGGGTCTAATGCCGCCTCGGGCACTTTATGGTCGTTCTCTTGTAAGTCTAGATTTACGAATCCGACGCCAAAATGATAGTTAATTGTAACGTTCAGGGCCGCCTAATGACGATGGAACTCTCAGATTGCGTCGAGATTCAATACATCGTCCTCCAGCCGACTTGTCTCCAAGGGTCTATTGCTGCCTCGGGCACCTTATGGTCCTTCTCCTGTGAGTCTAGATTTTCGAATCCGACGCAAAAATGATAGTGAATTGTAACGTTCAGCGCATCCTAATGACGATAGAAGACTCAAATTGCGTCGCGATCCAATACATCGTCCTCCAGCCGACTTGTCGCCAAGGGTCTATTGCTGCCTCGGGCACCATATGATCGTTCACCTGTGAGTCTAGATTTTCGAATCCGACGCCAAAATGATAGTTAATTGTAACGTTCAGGGCCTTCTAATGACGATGGAACACTCAAATTGCGTTGAGATTCAATACATCGGCCTCCAGCCGACTTGTCTCCAAGGGGATATTGCTGTCTCGGGCACAATATGATCCTTCTCCTGTGAGTCTAGATTTTCGAATCCAACGCAAAAATGATAGTGAATTGTAACGTTCAGCGCCTCCTAATGACGATAGAAGACTCAAATTGCGTCGCGATCCAATACAACGTCCTCCAGCCGACATGTCTCCAAGGGTCTATTGGTGCCTCGGGCACCTTACGGTCGTTCTCCTGTGAGTCTAGATTTTCGAATCCGACGCAAAAATGATAGTTAATTCTAACGTTCAGGGCCTTCTAATGACGATGGAACACTCAAATTGCGTCGAGATTCAATACACCGTCCTCCAGCCGACTTGTCTCCAAGGGGATATTGCGGTCTCGGGCACAATTTGATCCTTCTCCTGTGAGTCTAGATTTTCGAATCCGACGCAAAAATGATAGTGAATTGTAACGTTCAGCGCCTCCTAATGACGATAGAAGACTCAAATTGCGTCGAGATTCAATACATCGTCCTCCAGCCGATTTGTCTCCAAGGGGTATAATGCTGTCTCGAGCACCGTATGAACTTCTCCTGTGAGTAGATTTTCGAATCCGACGCGAAACTGATAGTTAATTGTAAGGTTCAGGGCCTCCTAATGACGATGGAACACTCATTTTGCGTCGCGATCCAATAGATCGCCCTCCAGCCGACTTGTCGCCAAGGGTCTATTGCTGCCTCGGGCACCTTATGGTCGTTCTCCTGTGAGTCTAGATTTTCGAATCCGACGCAAAAATGATAGTTAATTGTAACGTTCAGGGCCTTCTAATGACGATGGTACACTCAAATTGCGTCGAGATTCAATACATCGTCCTCCAGCCGACTTGTCTCCAAGGGGATATTGCTGTCTCGGGCACAATATGATCCTTCTCCAGTGAGTCTAGATTTTCGAATCCGACGCAAAAATGATAGTGAATTGTAACGTTCAGCGCCTCCTAATGACGATAGAAGACTCAAATTGCGTCGGGATTCAATACATCGTCCTCCAGCCGATTTGTCTCCAAGGGGATATTGCTGCCTCGGGCACCAAATTGTTCGTCTGCTGTGAGTCTAGATTTTCGAATCCGACGAAAAACTGATAGTTAATTGTAACATTCAGGGCCTCCTAATGACGATGGAACAGTCAAATTGCGTCGCGATCCAATACATCGTCCTCCAGCCGACTTGTCTCCAAAGGTCTATTGCTGCCTCGGGCACCTTATGGTCGTTCTCCTGTGAGTCTAGATTTTCGAATCCGACGCAAAAATGATAGTTAATTTTAACGTTCAGGGCCTCCTAATGCCGATGGAACACTCAAATTGCGTCGAGATTCAATACATCGGCCTCCAGCCGACTTGTCTCCAAGGGTCTATAGCTGCCTCGGGCACCTTATGGTCGTTCTCCTGTGAGTCTAGATTTACGAATCCGACGCAAAAATGATAATGAATTGTAACGTTCAGGGCCTTCTAATGACGATGGAACACTCAAATTGCGTCGCGATCCAATACATCGTCCTCCAGCCGACTTGTCGCCAAGGGTCTATTGCTGCCTCGGGCACCTTATGGTCGTTCTCCTGTGAGTCTAGATTTTCGAATCCGACGCAAGAGTGATAGTTAATTGTAACGTTCAGCGCCTCCTAATGTCCTAATGACCACATGGTCCTTCTCCTGTGAGTCTAGATTTTCGAATCCGACGCAAAAATGATAGTTAATTGTAACGTTCAGGGCCTTCTAATGACGATGGAACACTCAAATTGCGTCGAGATTCAATACATCGGCCTGCAGCCGACTTGTCTCCAAGGGGATATTGCTGTCTCGGGCACAATATGATCCTTCTCCTGTGAGTCTAGATTTTCGAATCCGACGCAAAAATGATAGTGAATTGTAATGTTCAAAGCCTCCTAATGACGAAAGAAGACTCAAATTGCGTCGCGATCCAATACATCGTCCTCCAGCCGACTTGTCTCCAAGGGTCTATTGCTGCCTCGGGCACCTTATGGTCGTTCTCCTGTGAGTCTAGATTTTCGAATCCGACGCAAAAATGAAATTTAATTGTAACGTTCAGGGCCTTCTAATGACGATGGAACACTCAAATTGCGTCGAGATTCAATACATCGTCCTCCAGCCGACTTGTCTCCAAGGGGATATTGCTGTCTCGGGCACAATTTGATCCTTCTCCTGTGAGTCTAGATTTTCGAATCCGACGCAAAAATGATAGTGAATTGTAACGTTCAGCGCCTCCTAATCACGATAGAAGACTCAAATTGCGTCAAGATTCAATACATCGTCCTCCAGCCGATTTGTCTCCAAGGGGTATATTGCTGTCTCGAGCACCGTATGAACTTCTCCTGTGAGTAGATTTTCGAATCCGACGCGAAACTGATAGTTAATTGTAAGGTTCAGGGCCTCCTAATGACGATGGAACACTCATTTTGCGTCGCGATCCAATAGATCGCCCTCCAGCCGACTTGTCGCCAAGGGTCTATTGCTGCCTCGGGCACCTTATGGTCGTTCTCCTGTGAGTCTAGATTTTCGAATCCGACGCAAAAATGATAGTTAATTGTAACGTTCAGTGCCGCCTAATGACGATGGAACTCTCAAATTGCGTCGAGATTCAATACATCGTCCTGCAGCCGACTTGTCTCCAAGGGTCTATTGCTGCCTCGGGCACCTTATGGTCGTTCTCCTGTGTGTCTAGATTTTCGTATCCGACGCAAAAATGATAGTGAATTGTAACGTTCAGCGCCTCCTAATGACGATAGAAGACTCAAATTGCGTCGCGATCCAATACATCGTCCTCCAGCCGACTTGTCTGCAAGGGTCTATTGCTGCCTCGGGCACCTTATGGTCGTTCTCCTGTGAGTCTAGATTTTCGAATCCGACGCAAAAATGATTGTGAATTGTAACGTTCAGCGCCTCCTAATGACGATAGAAGACTCAAATTGCGTCGGGATTCAATATATCGTCCTCCAGCCGATTTGTCTCCAAGGGGATATTGCTGCCTCGGGCACCAAATTGTTCGTCTGCTGTGAGTCTAGATTTTCGAATCCGACGAAAAACTGATAGTTAATTGTAACATTCAGGCCTCCTAATGACGATGGAACACTCAAATTGCGTCGCGATCCAATACATCGTCCTCCAGCCGACTTGTCTCCAAGGGTCTAATGCTGCCTCGGGCACTTTATGGTCGTTCTCTTGTAAGTCTAGATTTACGAATCCGACGCCAAAATGATAGTGAATTGTAACGTTCAGCGCCTCCTAATGACGATAGAAGACTCAAATTGCGTCGCGATTCAATACATCGTCCTCCAGCCGACTTGTCTCCAAAGGTCTATTGCTGCCTCGGGCACCTTATGGTCGTTCTCCTGTGAGTCTAGATTTTCGAATCCGACGCAAAAATGATAGTTAATTTTAACGTTCAGGGCCTCCTAATGCCGATGGAACACTCAAATTGCGTCGAGATTCAATACATCGGCCTCCAGCCGACTTGTCTCCAAGGGTCTATAGCTGCCTCGGGCACCTTATGGTCGTTCTCCTGTGAGTCTAGATTTTCGAATCCGACGCAAAAATGATAGTGAATTGTAACGTTCAGGGCCTTCTAATGACGATGGAACACTCAAATTGCGTCGCGATCAAATACATCGTCCTCCAGCCGACTTGTCGCCAAGGGTCTATTGCTGCCTCGGTCACCTTATGGTCGTTCTCCTGTGAGTCTAGATTTTCGAATCCGACGCAAGAATGATAGTTAATTGTAACGTTCAGCGCCTCCTAATGTCCTAATGACCACATGGTCCTTCTCCTGTGAGTCTAGATTTTCGAATCCGACGCAAAAATGATAGTGAATTGTAACGTTCAGGGGCTTCTAATGACGATGGAACACTCAAATTGCGTCGAGATTCAATACATCGGCCTCCAGCCGACTTGTCTCCAAGGGTCTGTTGCTGCCTTGGGCACCTTATGGTCGTTCTCCTGTGAGTTTAGATTATCGAATCCGACGCAAGAATGATAGTTAATTTTAACGTTCAGGGCCTCCTAATGCCGATGGAACACTCAAATTGCGTCGAGATTCAATACATCGGCCTCCAGCCGACTTGTCTCCAAGGGGATATCGCTGCCTCGGGCACCACATGGTCCTTCTCCTGTGATTCTGAATTTTCGAATCCGACGCAAAAATGATAGTGAATTATAACGTTCAGCGCCTCCTAATGACGATAGAAGACTCAAATTGCGTCGCGATCCAATACATCGTCCTCCAGCCGACTTGTCTCCAAGGGTCTATTGCTGCCTCGGGCACCTTATGGTCGTTCTCCTGTGAGTCTAGATTTTCGAATACGACGCAAAAATGATAGTTAATTGTAACGTTCAGGGCCTTCTAATGACGATGGAACACTCAACTTGCGTCGAGCTTCAATACATCGTCCTCCAGGCGACTTGTCTCCAAGGGGATATTGCTGTCTCGGGCACAATATGATCCTTCTCCTGTGAGTCTAGATTTTCGAATCCGACGCAAAAATGATAGTTAATTGTAACGTTCAGCGCCTCCTAATGACGATTGAAGACTCAAATTGCGTCGGGATTCAATACATCGTCCTCCAGCCGATTTGTCTCCAAGGGAATATTTCTGCCTCGGGCACCATATGGTTCGTCTGCTGTGAGTCTAGATATTCGAATCCGACGAAAAACTGATAGTTAATTGTAACATTCAGGGCCTCCTAATGACGATGGAACACTCAAATTGCGTCGCGATCCAATACATCGTCCTCCAGCCGACTTGTCTCCAAGGGTCTATTGCTGCCTCGGGCACCTTATGGTCGTTCTCCTGTGAGTCTAGATTTTCGTATCCGACACAAAAATGATAGTTAATTGTAACGTTCAGGGCCTTCAAATGACGATGGAACACTCAAATTGCGTCGAGATTCAATACATCGGCCTCCAGCCGACTTGTCTCCAAGGGGATATCGCTGCCTCGTGCACCACATGGTCCTTCTCCTGTGAGTCTAGATTTTCGAATCCGACGCTAAAATGATAGTGAATTGTAACGTTCAGCGCCTCCTAATGACGATAGAAGACTCAAATTGCGTCGCGATCCAATACATCGTCCTCCAGCCGACTTGTCTCCATGGGTCTATTGCTGCCTCCTGCACCTTATGGTCGTTCTCCTGTGAGTCTAGATTTTCGAAAACGACGCAAAAATGATAGTTAATTGTAACGTTCAGGGCCTTGTAATGACGATGGAACACTCAAATTGCGTCAAGATCCAATACATCGTCCTCCAGCCGACTTGTCTCCAAGGGTCTGTTGCTGCCTCGGGCACCGTATGGTCGTTCTCCTGTGAGTTTAGATTATCGAATCCGACGCAAAAATGATAGTTAATTTTAACGTTCAGGGCCTCCTAATGCCGATGGAACACTCAAATTGCGTCGAGATTCAATACATCGGCCTCCAGCCGACTTGTCTCCAAGGGTCTATTGCTGCCTCGGGCACCTTATGGTCGTTCTCCTGTGAGTCTAGATTTTCGAATCCGACGAAAAAATGATAGTTAATTGTAACGTTCAGGGCCTTCTAATGACGATGGAACACTCAAATTGCGTCGAGATTCAATACATCGTCCTCCAGCCGACTTGTCTCCAAGGGGATATTGCTATCTCGGGCACAATATGATCCTTCTCCTGTGAGAGTAGATTTACGAATCCGACGCAAAAATGATAGTGAATTGTAACGTTCAGCGCCTCCTAATGACGATAGAAGACTCAAATTGCGTCGGGATTCAATACATCGTCCTCCAGCCGATTTGTCTCCAAGGGGATATTGCTGCATCGAGCACCAAATGGTTCGTCTGCTGTAGGTCTAGATTTTCGAATCCGACGAAAAACTGATAGTTAATTGTAACATTCAGGGCCTCCTAATGACGATGGAACACTCAAATAACTTCGCGATGCAATACATCGTCTTCCAGCCGACTTGTCTCCAAGGGTCTAATGCTGCCTCGGGCACTTTATGGTCGTTCTCTTGTAAGTCTAGATTTACGAATCCGACGCCAAAATGATAGTTAATTGTAACATTCAGGGCCTCCTAATGACGATGGAACACTCAAATTGCGTCGCGATCCAATACATCGTCCTCCAGCCGACTTGTCTCCAAGGGTCTAATGCTGCCTCGGGCACTTTATGGTCGTTCTCTTGTAAGTCTAGATTTACGAATCCGACGAAAAACTGATAGTTAATTGTAACATTCAGGGCCTCCTAATGCCGATGGAACACTCAAATTGCGTCGAGATTCAATACATCGGCCTCCAGCCGACTTGTCTCCATGGGTCTATAGCTGCCTCGGGCACCTTATGGTCGTTCTCCTGTGAGTCTAGATTTTCGAATCCGACGCAAGAATGATAGTTTATTGTAACGTTCAGCGCCTCCTAATGTCCTAATGACCACATGGTCCTTCTCCTGTGAGTCTAGATTTTCGAATCCGACGCAAAAATGATAGTTAATTGTAACATTCAGGGCCTCCTAACGACGATGGAACACTCAAATTGCGTCGCGATCCAATACATCGTCCTCCAGCCGACTTGTCTCCAAGGGTCTAATGCTGCCGCGGGCACTTTATGGTCGTTCTCTTGTAAGTCTAGATTTACGAATCCGACGCCAAAATGATAGTTAATTGAAACGTTCAGGGCCGCCTAATGATGATGGAACTCTCAAATTGCGTCGAGATTCAATACATCGTCCTCCAGCCGACTTGTCTCCAAGGGTCTATTGCTGCCTCGGGCACCTTATGGTCGTTCTCCTGTGAGTCTAGATTTTCGAATCCGACGCAAAAATGATAGTTAATTGTAACGTTCAGGGCCTTCTAATGACGATGGAACACTCAAATTGCGTCGAGATTCAATACATCGGCCTCCAGCCGACTTGTCTCCAAGGGTCTATTGCTGCCTCGGGCACCTTATAGTCGTTCTCCTGTGAGTTTAGATCCTCGAATCCGACGCAAAAATGATAGTTAATTGTAACGTTCTGGGCCTCCTAATGCCGATGGAACACTCAAATTGAGTCGAGATTCAATACATCGGCCTCCAGCCGACTTGTCTCCAAGGGTCTGTTGCTGCCTCGGGCACCTTATGGTCGTTCTCCTGTGAGTTTAGATTATCGAATCCGACGCAAGAATGATAGTTAATTTTAACGTTCAGGGCCTCCTAATGCCGATGGAACACTCAAATTGCGTCGAGATTCAATACATCGGCCTCCAGCCGACTTGTCTCCAAGGGGATATTGCTGTCTCGGGCACAATATGATCCTTCTCCAGTGAGTCTAGATTTTCGAATCCGACGCAAAAATGATAGTGAATTGTAACGTTCAGCGCCTCCTAATGACGATAGAAGACTCAAATTGCGTCGGGATTCAATACATCGTCCTCCAGCCGATTTGTCTCCAAGGGGATATTGCTGCCTCGGGCACCAAATTGTTCGTCTGCTGTGAGTCTAGATTTTCGAATCCGACGAAAAACTGATAGTTAATTGTAACATTCAGGGCCTCCTAATGACGATGGAACACTCAAATTGCGTCGCGATCCAATACATCGTCCTCCAGCCGACTTGTCTCCAAGGGTCTAATGCTGCCTCGGGCACTTTATGGTCGTTCTCTTGTAAGTCTAGATTTACGAATCCGACGCCAAAATGATAGTGAATTGTAACGTTCAGCGCCTCCTAATGACGATAGAAGACTCAAATTGCGTCGCGATTCAATACATCGTCCTCCAGCCGACCTGTCTCCAAAGGTCTATTGCTGCCTCGGGCACCTTATGGTCGTTCTCCTGTGAGTCTAGATTTTCGAATCCGACGCAAAAATGATAGTTAATTTTAACGTTCAGGGCTCCTAATGCCGATGGAACACTCAAATTGCGTCGAGATTCAATACATCGGCCTCCAGCCGACTTGTCTCCAAGGGTCTATAGCTGCCTCGGGCTCCTTATGGTCGTTCTCCTGTGAGTCTAGATTTTCGAATCCGACGCAAAAATGATAGTGAATTGTAACGGTCAGGGCCTTCTAATGACGATGGAACACTGAAATTGCGTCGCGATCCAATACATCGTCCTCCAGCCGACTTGTCGCCAAGGGTCTATTGCTGCCTCGGGCACCTTATGGTCGTTCTCCTGTGAGTCTAGATTTTCGAATCCGACGCAAGAATGATAGTTAATTGTAACGTTCAGCGCCTCCTAATGTCCTAATGACCACATGGTCCTTCTCCTGTGAGTCTAGATTTTCGAATCCGACGCAAAAATGATAGTTAATTGTAACATTCAGGGCCTCCTAATGACGATGGAACACTCAAATTGCGTCGCGATCCAATACATCGTCCTCCAGCCGACTTGTCTCCAAGGGTCTAATGCTGCCGCGGGGCACTTTATGGTCGTTCTCTTGTAAGTCTAGATTTACGAATCCGACGCCAAAATGATAGTTAATTGAAACGTTCAGGGCCGCCTAATGATGATGGAACTCTCAAATTGCGTCGAGATTCAATACGTCGTCCTCCAGCCGACTTGTCTCCAAGGGTCTATTTCTGCCTCGAGCACCTTATGGTCGTTCTCTTGTGAGTCTAGATTTTCGTATCCGACGCAAAAATGATAGTTAATTGTAACGTTCAGGGCCTTCTAATGACGATGGAACACTCAAATTGCGTCGAGATTCAATACATCGGCCTCCAGCCGACTTGCCACCAGGGGTCTATTGCTGCCTCGGGGACCTTATGGTCGTTCTCCTGTGAGTCTAGATTTTCGAATCCGACGCAAAAATGATAGTTAATTGTAACGTTCAGGGCCTTCTAATGACGATGGAACACTCAAAATTGCGTCGAGATTCAATACATCGGCCTCCAGCCGACTTGTCCTCCAAGGGTCTGTTGCTGCCTTGGGCACCTTATGGTCGTTCTCCCTGTGAGTTTAGATTATCGAATCCGACGCAAGAATGATAGTTAATTTTAACGTTCAGGGCCTCCTAATGCCGATGGAACACTCAAATTGCGTCGAGATTCAATACATCGTCCTCCAGCCGACTTGTCTCCAAGGGGATATCGCTGCCCTCGGGCACCACATGGTCCTTCTCCTGTGAGTCTGAATTTTCGAATCCGACGCAAAAATGATAGTGAATTATAACGTTCAGCGCCTCCTAATGACGATAGAAGACTCAAACTGCGTCGCGATCCAATACATCGTCCTCCAGCCGACTTGTCTCCAAGGGTCTATTGCTGCCTCGGGCACCTTATGGTCGTTCTCCTGTGAGTCTAGATTTTCGAATCCGACGCAAAAATGATAGTTAATTGTAACGTTCAGGGCCTTCTAATGACGATGGAACACTCAACTTGCGTCGAGATTCAATACATCGTCCTCCAGCCGACTTGTCTCCTAGGGGATATTGCTGTCTCGGGCACAATATGATCCTTCTCCTGTGAGTCTAGATTTTCGAATCCGACGCAAAAATGATAGTTAATTGTAACGTTCAGCGCCTCCTAATGACGATACAAGACTCAAATTGCGTCGGGATTCAATACATCGTCCTCCAGCCGATTTGTCTCCAAGGGGATATTTCTGCCTCGGGCACCATATGGTTCGTCTGCTGTGAGTCTAGATTTTCGAATCCGACGAAAAACTGATAGTTAATTGTAACATTCAGGGCCTCCTAATGACGATGGAACACTCAAATTGCGTCGCGATCCAATACATCGTCCTCCAGCCGACTTGTCTCCAAGGGTCTAATGCTCCCTCGGGCACTTTATGGTCGTTCTCTTTTAAGTCTAGATTTACGAATCCGACGCCAAAATGATAGTTAATTGTAACGTTCAGGGCGGCCTAATGACGATGGAACTCTCAAATTGCGTCGAGATTCAATACATCGTCCTCCAGCCGACTTGTCTCCAAGGGTGTATTGCTGCCTCGGGCACCTTATGGTCGTTCTCCTGTGAGTCTAGATTTTCGAATCCGACGCAAAAATGATAGTTAATTGTATCGTTCAGGGCCTTCTAATGACGATGGAACACTCAAATTGCGTCGAGATTCAATACATCGGCCTCCAGCCGACTTGTCTCCAAGGGTCTGTTGCTGCCTTGGGCACCTTATGGTCGTTCTCCTGTGAGTTTAGATTATCGAATCCGACGCAACAATGATAGTTAATTTTAACGTTCAGGGCCTCCTAATGCCGATGGAACACTCAAATTGCGTCGAGATTCAATTCATCGTCCTCCAGCCGACTTGTCTCCAAGGGGATATCGCTGCCTCGGGCACCACATGGTCCCTCTCCTGTGAGTCTGAATTTTCGAATCCGACGCAAAAATGATAGTGAATTATAACGTTCAGCGCCTCCTAATGACGATAGAAGACTCAAATTGCGTCGCGATCCAATACATCGTCCTCCAGCCGACTTGTCTCCAAGGGTCTATTGCTGCCTCGGGCACCTTATGGTCGTTATCCTGTGAGTCTAGATTTTCGAATCCGACGCAAAAATGATAGTTAATTGTAACGTTCAGGGCCTTCTAATGACGATGGAACACTCAACTTGCGTCGAGATTCAATACATCGTCCTCCAGCCGACTTGTCTCCAAGGGGATATTGCTGTCTCGGGCACAATATGATCCTTCTCCTGTGAGTCTAGATTTTCGAATCCGACGCAAAAATGATAGTTAATTGTAACGTTCAGCGCCTCCTAATGACGATAGAAGACTCAAATTGCGTCGGGATTCAATACATCGTCCTCCAGCCGATTTGTCTCCAAGGGGATATTTCTGCCTCGGGCACCATATGGTTCGTCTGCTGTGAGTCTAGATTTTCGAATCCGACGAAAAACTGATAGCTAATTGTAACATTCAGGGCCTCCTAATGACGATGGAACACTCAAATTGCGTCGCGATCCAATACATCGTCCTCCAGCCGACTTGTCTCCAAGGGTCTAATGCTGCCTCGGGCACTTTATGGTCGTTCTCCTGTGAGTCTAGATTTTCGAATCCGACGCAAGAATGATAGTTAATTGTAACGTTCAGCGCCTCCTAATGTCCTAATGACCACATGGTCCTTCTCCTGTGAGTCTAGATTTTCGAATCCGACGCAAAAAATGATAGTTAATTGTAACATTCAGGGCCTCCTAATGACGATGGAACACTCAAATTGCGTCGCGATCCAATACATCGTCCTCCAGCCGACTTGTCTCCAAGGGTCTAATGCTGCCGCGGGCACTTTATGGTCGTTCTGTTGTAAGTCTAGATTTACGAATCCGACGCCAAAATGATAGTTAATTGAAACGTTCAGGGCCGCCTAATAATGATGGAACTCTCAAATTGCGTCGAGATTCAATACGTCGTCCTCCAGCCGACTTGTCTCCAAGGGTCTATTTCTGCCTCGAGCACCTTATGGTCGTTCTCTTGTGAGTCTAGATTTTCGTATCCGACGCAAAAATGATAGTTAATTGTAACGTTCAGGGCCTTCTAATGACGATGGAACACTCAAATTGCGTCGAGATTCAATACATCGGCCTCAAGCCGACTTGCCACCAGGGGTCTATTGCTGCCTCGGGCACCTTATGGTCGTTCTCCTGTGAGTCTAGATTTTCGAATCCGACGCAAAAATGATAGTTAATTGTAACGTTCAGGGCCTTCTAATGACGATGGAACACTCAAATTGCGTCGAGATTCAATACATCGACCTCCAGCCGACTTGTCTCCAAGGGTCTGTTGCTGCCTTGGGCACCTTATGGTCGTTCTCCTGTGAGTTTAGATTATCGAATCCGACGCAAGAATGATAGTTAATTGTAACGTTCAGGGCCTTCTAATGTCGATGGAACACTCAACTTGCGTCGAGATTCAATACATCGTCCTCCAGCCGACTTGTCTCCTAGGGGATATTGCTGTCTCGGGCACAATATGATCCTTCTCCTGTGAGTCTAGATTTTCGAATCCGACGCAAAAATGATAGTTAATTGTAACGTTCAGCGCCTCCTAATGACGATACAAGACTCAAATTGCGTCGGGATTCAATACATCGTCCTCCAGCCGATTTGTCTCCAAGGGTCTAATGCTCCCTCGGGCACTTTATGGTCGTTCTCTTTTAAGTCTAGATTTACGAATCCGACGCCAAAATGATAGTTAATTGTAACGTTCAGGGCCGCCTAATGACGATGGAACTCTCAAATTGCGTCGAGATTCAATACATCGTCCTCCAGCCGACTTGTCTCCAAGGGTCTATTGCTGCCTCGGGCACCTTATGGTCGTTCTCCTGTGAGTCTAGATTTTCGAATCCGACGCAAAAATGATAGTTAATTGTAACGTTCAGGGCCTTCTAATGACGATGGAACACTCAAATTGCGTCGAGATTCAATACATCGGCCTCCAGCCGACTTGTCTCCAAGGGTCTGTTGCTGCCTTGGGTACCTTATGGTCGTTCTCCTGTGAGTTTAGATTATCGAATCCGACGCAACAATGATAGTTAATTTTAACGTTCAGGGCCTCCTAATGCCGATGGAACACTCAAATTGCGTCGAGATTCAATACATCGTCCTCCAGCCGACTTGTCTCCAAGGGGATATCGCTGCCTCGGGCACCACATGGTCCCTCTCCTGTGAGTCTGAATTTTCGAATCCGACGCAAAAATGATAGTGAATTATAACGTTCAGCGCCTCCTAATGACGATAGAAGACTCAAATTGCGTCGCGATCCAATACATCGTCCTCCAGCCGACTTGTCTCCAAGGGTCTATTGCTGCCTCGGGCACCTTATGGTCGTTATCCTGTGAGTCTAGATTTTCGAATCCGACGCAAAAATGATAGTTAATTGTAACGTTCAGGGCCTTCTAATGACGATGGAACACTCAACTTGCGTCGAGATTCAATACATCGTCCTCCAGCCGACTTGTCTCCAAGGGGATATTGCTGTCTCGGGCACAATATGATCCTTCTCCTGTGAGTCTAGATTTTCGAATCCGACGCAAAAATGATAGTTAATTGTAACGTTCAGCGCCTCCTAATGACGATAGAAGACTCAAATTGCGTCGGGATTCAATACATCGTCCTCCAGCCGATTTGTCTCCAAGGGGATATTTCTGCCTCGGGCACCATATGGTTCGTCTGCTGTGAGTCTAGATTTTCGAATCCGACGAAAAACTGATAGTTAATTGTAACATTCAGGGCCTCCTAATGACGATGGAACACTCAAATTGCGTCGCGATCCAATACATCGTCCTCCAGCCGACTTGTCTCCAAGGGTCTAATGCTGCCTCGGGCACTTTATGGTCGTTCTCTTGTAAGTCTAGATTTACGAATCCGACGCCAAAATGATAGTTAATTGTAACGATCAGGGCCGCCTAATGACGATGGAACTCTCAAATTGCGTCGAGATTCAATACATCGTCCTCCAGCCGACTTGTCTCCAAGGGACTATTGCTGCCTCGGGCACCTTATGGTCGTTCTCCTGTGAGTCTAGATTTTCGTATCCGACACAAAAATGATAGTTAATTGTAACGTTCAGGGCCTTCAAATGACGATGGAACACTCAAATTGCGTCGAGATTCAATACATCGGCCTCCAGCCGACTTGTCTCCAAGGGGATATCGCTGCCTCGTGCACCACATGGTCCTTCTCCTGTGAGTCTAGATTTTCGAATCCGACGCAAAAATGATAGTGAATTGTAACGTTCAGCGCCTCCTAATGACGATAGAAGACTCAAATTGCGTCGCGATCCAATACATCGTCCTCAAGCCGACTTGTCTCCATGGGTCTATTGCTGCCTCGGGCACCTTATGGTCGTTCTCCTGTGAGTCTAGATTTTCGAAAACGACGCAAAAATGATATTTAATTGTAACGTTCAGGGCCTGTAATGACGATGGAACACTCAAATTGCGTCAAGATCCAATACATCGTCCTCCAGCCGACTTGTCTCCAAGGGTCTGTTGCTGCCTCGGGCACCGTATGGTCGTTCTCCTGTGAGTTTAGATTATCGAATCCGACGCAAAAATGATAGTTAATTTTAACGTTCAGGGCCTCCTAATGCCGATGGAACACTCAAATTGCGTCGAGATTCAATACATCGGCCTCCAGCCGACTTGTCTCCAAGGGTCTATTGCTGCCTCGGGCACCTTATGGTCGTTCTCCTGTGAGTCTAGATTTTCGAATCCGACGAAAAAATGATAGTTAATTGTAACGTTCAGGGCCTTCTAATGACGATGGAACACTCAAATTGCGTCGAGATTCAATACATCGGCCTCCAGCCGACTTGTCTCCAAGGGTCTATTGCTGCCTCGGGCACCTTATAGTCGTTCTCCTGTGAGTTTAGATCATCGAATCCGACGCAAAAATGATAGTTAATTGTAACGTTTCTGGCCTCCTAAGGCCGATGAAACACTCAAATTGCGTCGAGATTCAATACATCGGCCTCCAGCCGACTTGTCTCCAAGGGTCTGTTGCTGCCTCGGGCACCTTATGGTCTTTCTCCTGTGAGTTTAGATTATCGAATCCGACGCAAGAATGATAGTTAATTTTAACGTTCAGGGCCTCCTAATGCCGATGGAACACTCAAATTGCGTCGAGATTCAATACATCGGCCTCCAGCCGACTTGTCTCCAAGGGGATATCGCTGCCTCGGGCACCACATGGTCCTTCTCCTGTGAGTCTGAATTTTCAAATCCGACGCAAAAATGATAGTGAATTATAACGTTCAGCGCCTCCTAATGACGATAGAAGACTCAAATTGCGTCGGGATTCAATACATCGTCCTCCAGCCGATTTGTCTCCAAGGGGATATTGCTGCCTCGGGCACCAAATGGTTCGTCTGCTGTGAGTCTAGATTTTCGAATCCGACGAAAAAACTGATAGTTAATTGTAACATTCAGGGCCTCCTCATGACGATGGAACACTCAAATTGCGTCGCGATCCAATACATCGTCCTCCAGCCGACTTGTCTCCAAGGGTCTAATGCTGCCTCGGGCATTTTATGGTCGTTCTCTTGTAAGTCTAGATTTACGAATCCGACGCCAAAATGATAGTTAATTGTAACGTTCAGGGCCGCCTAATGACGATGGAACTCTCAAATTGCGTCGAGATTCAATACATCGTCCTCCAGCCGACTTGTCTCCAAGGGTCTATTGCTGCCTCGGGCACCTTATGGTCGTTCTTCTGTGAGTCTAGATTTTCGTATCCGACACAAAAATGATACTTAATTGTAACGTTCAGGCCTGCAAATGACGATGGAACACTCAAATTGCGTCGAGATTCAATACATCGTCCTCCAGCCGACTTGTCTCCAAGGGGATATTGCTTTCTCGGGCACAATATGATCCTTCTCCAGTGAGTCTAGATTTTCGAATCCGACGCAAAAATGATAGTGAATTGTAACGTTCAGCGCCTCCTAATGACGATAGAAGACTCAAATTGCGTCGGGATTCAATACATCGTCCTCCAGCCGATTTGTCTCCATGGGGATATTGCTGCCTCGGGCACCAAATTGTTCGTCTGCTGTGAGTCTAGATTTTCGAATCCGACGAAAAACTGATAGTTAATTGTAACATTCAGGGCCTCCTAATGACGATGGAACACTCAAATTGCGTCGCGATCCAATACATCGTCCTCCAGCCGACTTGTCTCCAAGGGTCTAATGCTGCCTCGGGCACTTTATGGTCGTTCTCTTGTAAGTCTAGATTTACGAATCCGACGCCAAAATGATAGTGAATTGTAACGTTCAGCGCCTCCTAATGACGATAGAAGACTCAAATTGCGTCGCGATTCAATACATCGTCCTCCAGCCGACTTGTCTCCAAAGGTCTATTGCTGCCTCGGGCACCTTATGGTCGTTCTCCTGTGAGTCTAGATTTTCGAATCCGACGCAAAAATGATAGTTAATTTTAACGTTCAGGGCCTCCTAATGCCGATGGAACACTCAAATTGCGTCGAGATTCAATACATCGGCCTCCAGCCGACTTGTCTCCAAGGGTCTATAGCTGCCTCGGGCACCTTATGGTCGTTCTCCTGTGAGTCTAGATTTTCGAATCCGACGCAAAAATGATAGTGAATTATAACGGTCAGGGCCTTCTAATGACGATGGAACACTCAAATTGCGTCGCGATCCAATACATCGTCCTCCAGCCGACTTGTCGCCAAGGGTCTATTGCTGCCTCGGGCACCTTATGGTCGTTCTCCTGTGAGTCTAGATTTTCGAATCCGACGCAAGAATGATAGTTAATTGTAACGTTCAGCGCCTCCTAATGTCCTAATGACCACATGGTCCTTCTCCTGTGAGTCTAGATTTTCGAATCCGACGCAAAAATGATAGTTAATTGTAACATTCAGGGCTCCTAATGACGATGGAACACTCAAATTGCGTCGCGATCCAATACATCGTCCTCCAGCCGACTTGTCTCCAAGGGGATATCGCTGCCTCGGGCACCACATGGTCCTTCTCCTGTGAGTCTGAATTTTCGAATCCGACGCACAAATGATAGTGAATTATAAACGTTCAGCGCCTCCTAATAACGATAGAAGACTCAAATTGCGTCGCGATCCAATACATCGTCCTCCAGCCGACTTGTCTCCAAGGGTCTATTGCTGCCTCGGGCACCTTATGGTCGTTATCCTGTGAGTCTAGATTTTCGAATCCGACGCAAAAATGATAGTTAATTGTAACGTTCAGGGCCTTCTAAGACGATGGAACACTCAACTTGCGTCGAGATTCAATACATCGTCCTCCAGCCGACTTGTCTCCAAGGGGATATTGCTGTCTCGGGCACAATATGATCCTTCTCCTGTGAGTCTAGATTTTCGAATCCGACGCAAAAATGATAGTTAATTGTAACGTTCAGCGCCTCCTAATGACGATAGAAGACTCAAATTGCGTCGGGATTCAATACATCGTCCTGCAGCCGATTTGTCTCCAAGGGGATATTTCTGCCTCGGGCACCATATGGTTCGTCTGCTGTGAGTCTAGATTTTCGAATCCGACGAAAAACTGATAGTTAATTGTAACATTCAGGGCCTCCTAATGACGATGGAACACTCAAATTGCGTCGCGATCCAATACATCGTCCTCCAGCCGACTTGTCTCCAAGGGTCTAATGCTGCCTCGGGGCACTTTATGGTCGTTCTCTTGTAAGTCTAGATTTACGAATCCGACGCCAAAATGATAGTTTATTGTAACGTTCAGGGCCGCCTAATGACGATGGAACTCTCAAATTGCGTCGAGATTCAATACATCGTCCTCCAGCCGACTTGTCTCCAAGGGTCTACTGTACGCCTCGGGCACCTTATGGTCGTTCTCCTGTGAGTCTAGATTTTCGTATCCGACACAAAAATGATAGTTAATTGTAACGTTCAGGGCCTTCAAATGACGATGGAACACTCAAATTGCGTCGAGATTCAATACATCGGCCTCCAGCCGACTTGTCTCCAAGGGTCTATTGCTGCCTCGAGCACCTTATGGTCGTTCTCTTGTGAGTCTAGATTTTCGTATCCGACGCAAAAATGATAGTTAATTATAACGTTCAGGGCCTTCTAATGACGATGGAACACTCAAATTGCGTCGAGATTCAATACATCGGCCTCCAGCCGACTTGCCACCTGGGGTCTATTGCTGCCTCGGGCACCTTATGGTCGTTCTCCTGTGAGTCTAGATTTTCGAATCCGACGCAAAAATGATAGTTAATTGTAACGTTCAGGGCCTTCTAATGACGATGGAACACTCAAATTGCGTCGAGATTCAATACATCGGCCTCCAGCCGACTTGTCTCCAAGGGTCTATTGCTGCCTCGGGCACCTTATAGTCGTTCTCCTGTGAGTTTAGATTATCGAATCCGACGCAAAAATGATAGTTAATTGTAACGTTCAGGCCTCCTAATGCCGATGGAACACTCAAATTGCGTCGAGATTCAATACATCGGCCTCCAGCCGACTTGTCTCCAAGGGTCTGTTGCTGCCTCGGGCACCTTATGGTCGTTCTCCTGTGAGTTTAGATTATCGAATCCGACGCAAGAATGATAGTTAATTTTAACGTTCAGGGCCTCCTAATGCCGATGGAACACTCAAATTGCGTCGAGATTCAATACATCGGCCTCCAGCCGACTTGTCTCCAAGGGGATATCGCTGCCTCGGGCACCACATGGTCCTTCTCCTGTGAGTCTGAATTTTCGAATCCGACGCAAAAATGATAGTGAATTATAACGTTCAGCGCCTCCTAATGACGATAGAAGACTCAAATTGCGTCGGGATTCAATGCATCGTCCTCCAGCCGATTTGTCTCCAAGGGGATATTGCTGCCTCGGGCACCAAATGGTTCGTCTGCTGTGAGTCTAGATTTTCGAATCCGACGAAAAACTGATAGTTAATTGTGACATTTAGGGCCTCCTAATGACGATGGAACACTCAAATTGCGTCGCGATCCAATACATCGTCCTCCAGCCGACTTGTCTCCAAGGTCTAATGCTGCCTCGGGCACTTTATGGTCGTTCTCTTGTAAGTCTAGATTTACGAATCCGACGCCAAAATGATAGTTAATTGTAACGTTCAGGGCCTTCTAATGACGATGGAACACTCAACTTGCGTCGAGATTCAATACATCGTCCTCCAGCCGACTTGTCTCCAAGGGGATATTGCTGTCTCGGGCACAATATGATCCTTCTGCTGTGAGTCTAGATTTTCGAATCCGACGCAAAAATGATAGTTAATTGTAACGTTCAGCGCCTCCTAATGACGATAGAAGACTCAAATTGCGTCGGGATTCAATACATCGTCCTCCAGCCGATTTGTCTCCAAGGGGATATTTCTGCCTCGGGCACCATATGGTTCGTCTGCTGTGAGTCTAGATTTTCGAATCCGACGAAAAACTGATAGCTAATTGTAACATTCAGGGCCTCCTAATGACGATGGAACACTCAAATTGCGTCGCGATCCAATACATCGTCCTCCAGCCGACTTGTCTCCAAGGGTCTAATGCTGCCTCGGGCACTTTATGGTCGTTCTCCTGTGAGTCTAGATTTTCGAATCCGACGCAAGAATGATAGTTAATTGTAACGTTCAGCGCCTCCTAATGTCCTAATGACCACATGGTCCTTCTCCTGTGAGTCTAGATTTTCGAATCCGACGCAAAAATGATAGTTAATTGTAACATTCAGGGCCTCCTAATGACGATGGAACACTCAAATTGCGTCGCGATCCAATACATCGTCCTCCAGCCGACTTGTCTCCAAGGGTCTAATGCTGCCGCGGGCACTTTATGGTCGTTCTGTTGTAAGTCTAGATTTACGAATCCGACGCCAAAATGATAGTTAATTGAAACGTTCAGGGCCGCCTAATAATGATGGAACTCTCAAATTGCGTCGAGATTCAATACGTCGTCCTCCAGCCGACTTGTCTCCAAGGGTCTATTTCTGCCTCGAGCACCTTATGGTCGTTCTCTTGTGAGTCTAGATTTTCGTATCCGACGCAAAAAATGATAGTTAATTGTAACGTTCAGGGCCTTCTAATGACGATGGAACACTCAAATTGCGTCGAGATTCAATACATCGGCCTCAAGCCGACTTGCCACCAGGGGTCTATTGCTGCCTCGGGCACCTTATGGTCGTTCTCCTGTGAGTCTAGATTTTCGAATCCGACGCAAAAATGATAGTTAATTGTAACGTTCAGGGCCTTCTAATGACGATGGAAACACTCAAATTGCGTCGAGATTCAATACATCGACCTCCAGCCGACTTGTCTCCAAGGGTCTGTTGCTGCCTTGGGCACCTTATGGTCGTTCTCCTGTGAGTTTAGATTATCGAATCCGACGCAAGAATGATAGTTAATTGTAACGTTCAGGGCCTTCTAATGTCGATGGAACACTCAACTTGCGTCGAGATTCAATACATCGTCCTCCAGCCGACTTGTCTCCTAGGGGATATTGCTGTCTCGGGCACAATATGATCCTTCTCCTGTGAGTCTAGATTTTCGAATCCGACGCAAAAATGATAGTTAATTGTAACGTTCAGCGCCTCCTAATGACGATACAAGACTCAAATTGCGTCGGGATTCAATACATCGTCCTCCAGCCGATTTGTCTCCAAGGGGATATTTCTGCCTCGGGCACCATATGGTTCGTCTGATGTGAGTCTAGATTTTCGAATCCGACGAAAAACTGATAGTTAATTGTAACATTCAGGGGCCTCCTAATGACGATGGAACACTCAAATTGCGTCGCGATCCAATACATCGTCCTCCAGCCGACTTGTCTCCAAGGGTCTAATGCTCCCTCGGGCACTTTATGGTCGTTCTCTTTTAAGTCTAGATTTACGAATCCGACGCCAAAATGATAGTTAATTGTAACGTTCAGGGCCGCCTAATGACGATGGAACTCTCAAATTGCGTCGAGATTCAATACATCGTCCTCCAGCCGACTTGTCTCCAAGGGTCTATTGCTGCCTCGGGCACCTTATGGTCGTTCTCCTGTGAGTCTAGATTTTCGAATCCGACGCAAAAATGATAGTTAATTGTAACGTTCAGGGCCTTCTAATGACGATGGAACACTCAAATTGCGTCGAGATTCAATACATCGGCCTCCAGCCGACTTGTCTCCAAGGGTCTGTTGCTGCCTTGGGTACCTTATGGTCGTTCTCCTGTGAGTTTAGATTATCGAATCCGACGCAACAATGATAGTTAATTTTAACGTTCAGGGCCTCCTAATGCCGATGGAACACTCAAATTGCGTCGAGATTCAATACATCGTCCTCCAGCCGACTTGTCTCCAAGGGGATATCGCTGCCTCGGGCACCACATGGTCCCTCTCCTGTGAGTCTGAATTTTCGAATCCGACGCAAAAATGATAGTGAATTATAACGTTCAGCGCCTCCTAATGACGATAGAAGACTCAAATTGCGTCGCGATCCAATACATCGTCCTCCAGCCGACTTGTCCTCCAAGGGTCTATTGCTGCCTCGGGCACCTTATGGTCGTTATCCTGTGAGTCTAGATTTTCGAATCCGACGCAAAAATGATAGTTAATTGTAACGTTCAGGGCCTTCTAATGACGATGGAACACTCAACTTGCGTCGAGATTCAATACATCGTCCTCCAGCCGACTTGTCTCCAAGGGGATATTGCTGTCTCGGGCACAATATGATCCTTCTCCTGTGAGTCTAGATTTTCGAATCCGACGCAAAAATGATAGTTAATTGTAACGTTCAGCGCCTCCTAATGGCGATAGAAGACTCAAATTGCGTCGGGATTCAATACATCGTCCTCCAGCCGATTGTCTCCAAGGGGATATTTCTGCCTCGGGCACCATATGGTTCGTCTGCTGTGAGTCTAGATTTTCGAATCCGACGAAAAACATTCAGGGCCTCCTAATGACGATGGAACACTCAAATTGCGTCGCGATCCAATACATCGTCCTCCAGCCGACTTGTCTCCAAGGGTCTAATGCTGCCTCGGGCACTTTATGGTCGTTCTCTTGTAAGTCTAGATTTACGAATCCGACGCCAAAATGATAGTTAATTGTAACGATCAGGGCCGCCTAATGACGATGGAACTCTCAAATTGCGTCGAGATTCAATACATCGTCCTCCAGCCGACTTGTCTCCAAGGGTCTATTGCTGCCTCGGGCACCTTATGGTCGTTCTCCTGTGAGTCTAGATTTTCGTATCCGACACAAAAATGATAGTTAATTGTAACGTTCAGGGCCTTCAAATGACGATGGAACACTCAAATTGCGTCGAGATTCAATACATCGGCCTCCAGCCGACTTGTCTCCAAGGGGATATCGCTGCCTCGTGCACCACATGGTCCTTCTCCTGTGAGTCTAGATTTTCGAATCCGACGCAAAAATGATAGTGAATTGTAACGTTCAGCGCCTCCTAATGACGATAGAAGACTCAAATTGCGTCGCGATCCAATACATCGTCCTCAAGCCGACTTGTCTCCATGGGTCTATTGCTGCCTCGGGCACCTTATGGTCGTTCTCCTGTGAGTCTAGATTTTCGAAAACGACGCAAAAATGATATTTAATTGTAACGTTCAGGGCCTGTAATGACGATGGAACACTCAAATTGCGTCAAGATCCAATACATCGTCCTCCAGCCGACTTGTCTCCAAGGGTCTGTTGCTGCCTCGGGCACCGTATGGTCGTTCTCCTGTGAGTTTAGATTATCGAATCCGACGCAAAAATGATAGTTAATTTTAACGTTCAGGGCCTCCTAATGCCGATGGAACACTCAAATTGCGTCGAGATTCAATACATCGGCCTCCAGCCGACTTGTCTCCAAGGGTCTATTGCTGCCTCGGGCACCTTATGGTCGTTCTCCTGTGAGTCTAGATTTTCGAATCCGACGAAAAAAATGATAGTTAATTGTAACGTTCAGGGCCTTCTAATGACGATGGAACACTCAAATTGCGTCGAGATTCAATACATCGGCCTCCAGCCGACTTGTCTCCAAGGGTCTATTGCTGCCTCGGGCACCTTATAGTCGTTCTCCTGTGAGTTTAGATCATCGAATCCGACGCAAAAATGATAGTTAATTGTAACGTTCAGGGCCTCCTAAGGCCGATGAAACACTCAAATTGCGTCGAGATTCAATACATCGGCCTCCAGCCGACTTGTCTCCAAGGGTCTGTTGCTGCCTCGGGCACCTTATGGTCTTTCTCCTGTGAGTTTAGATTATCGAATCCGACGCAAGAATGATAGTTAATTTTAACGTTCAGGGCCTCCTAATGCCGATGGAACACTCAAATTGCGTCGAGATTCAATACATCGGCCTCCAGCCGACTTGTCTCCAAGGGGATATCGCTGCCTCGGGCACCACATGGTCCTTCTCCTGTGAGTCTGAATTTTCAAATCCGACGCAAAAATGATAGTGAATTATAACGTTCAGCGCCTCCTAATGACGATAGAAGACTCAAATTGCGTCGGGATTCAATACATCGTCCTCCAGCCGATTTGTCTCCAAGGGGATATTGCTGCCTCGGGCACCAAATGGTTCGTCTGCTGTGAGTCTAGATTTTCGAATCCGACGAAAAACTGATAGTTAATTGTAACATTCAGGGCCTCCTCATGACGATGGAACACTCAAATTGCGTCGCGATCCAATACATCGTCCTCCAGCCGACTTGTCTCCAAGGGTCTAATGCTGCCTCGGGCATTTTATGGTCGTTCTCTTGTAAGTCTAGATTTACGAATCCGACGCCAAAATGATAGTTAATTGTAACGTTCAGGGCCGCCTAATGACGATGGAACTCTCAAATTGCGTCGAGATTCAATACATCGTCCTCCAGCCGACTTGTCTCCAAGGGTCTATTGCTGCCTCGGGCACCTTATGGTCGTTCTTCTGTGAGTCTAGATTTTCGTATCCGACACAAAAATGATACTTAATTGTAACGTTCAGGGCCTGCAAATGACGATGGAACACTCAAATTGCGTCGAGATTCAATACATCGTCCTCCAGCCGACTTGTCTCCAAGGGGATATTGCTTTCTCGGGCACAATATGATCCTTCTCCAGTGAGTCTAGATTTTCGAATCCGACGCAAAAATGATAGTGAATTGTAACGTTCAGCGCCTCCTAATGACGATAGAAGACTCAAAATTGCGTCGGGATTCAATACATCGTCCTCCAGCCGATTTGTCTCCATGGGGATATTGCTGCCTCGGGCACCAAATTGTTCGTCTGCTGTGAGTCTAGATTTTCGAATCCGACGAAAAACTGATAGTTAATTGTAACATTCAGGGCCTCCTAATGACGATGGAACACTCAAATTGCGTCGCGATCCAATACATCGTCCTCCAGCCGACTTGTCTCCAAGGGTCTAATGCTGCCTCGGGCACTTTATGGTCGTTCTCTTGTAAGTCTAGATTTACGAATCCGACGCCAAAATGATAGTGAATTGTAACGTTCAGCGCCTCCTAATGACGATAGAAGACTCAAATTGCGTCGCGATTCAATACATCGTCCTCCAGCCGACTTGTCTCCAAAGGTCTATTGCTGCCTCGGGCACCTTATGGTCGTTCTCCTGTGAGTCTAGATTTTCGAATCCGACGCAAAAATGATAGTTAATTTTAACGTTCAGGGCCTCCTAATGCCGATGGAACACTCAAATTGCGTCGAGATTCAATACATCGGCCTCCAGCCGACTTGTCTCCAAGGGTCTATAGCTGCCTCGGGCACCTTATGGTCGTTCTCCTGTGAGTCTAGATTTTCGAATCCGACGCAAAAATGATAGTGAATTATAACGGTCAGGGCCTTCTAATGACGATGGAACACTCAAATTGCGTCGCGATCCAATACATCGTCCTCCAGCCGACTTGTCGCCAAGGGTCTATTGCTGCCTCGGGCACCTTATGGTCGTTCTCCTGTGAGTCTAGATTTTCGAATCCGACGCAAGAATGATAGTTAATTGTAACGTTCAGCGCCTCCTAATGTCCTAATGACCACATGGTCCTTCTCCTGTGAGTCTAGATTTTCGAATCCGACGCAAAAATGATAGTTAATTGTAACATTCAGGGCCTCCTAATGACGATGGAACACTCAAATTGCGTCGCGATCCAATACATCGTCCTCCAGCCGACTTGTCTCCAAGGGGATATCGCTGCCTCGGGCACCACATGGTCCTTCTCCTGTGAGTCTGAATTTTCGAATCCGACGCACAAATGATAGTGAATTATAACGTTCAGCGCCTCCTAATGACGATAGAAGACTCAAATTGCGTCGCGATCCAATACATCGTCCTCCAGCCGACTTGTCTCCAAGGGTCTATTGCTGCCTCGGGCACCTTATGGTCGTTATCCTGTGAGTCTAGATTTTCGAATCCGACGCAAAAATGATAGTTAATTGTAACGTTCAGGGCCTTCTAAGACGATGGAACACTCAACTTGCGTCGAGATTCAATACATCGTCCTCCAGCCGACTTGTCTCCAAGGGGATATTGCTGTCTCGGGCACAATATGATCCTTCTCCTGTGAGTCTAGATTTTCGAATCCGACGCAAAAATGATAGTTAATTGTAACGTTCAGGGCCTTCTAATGACGATGGAACACTCAAATTGCGTCGAGATTCAATACATCGTCCTCCAGCCGACTTGTCTCCAAGGGGATATTGCTGTCTCGGGCACAATATGATCCTTCTCCTGTGAGTCTAGATTTTCGAATCGACGCAAAAATGATAGTTAATTGTAACGTTCAGCGCCTCCTAATGACGATAGAAGACTCAAATTGCGTCGGGATTCAATACATCGTCCTGCAGCCGATTTGTCTCCAAGGGGATATTTCTGCCTCGGGCACCATATGGTTCGTCTGCTGTGAGTCTAGATTTTCGAATCCGACGAAAAACTGATAGTTAATTGTAACATTCAGGGCCTCCTAATGACGATGGAACACTCAAATTGCGTCGCGATCCAATACATCGTCCTCCAGCCGACTTGTCTCCAAGGGTCTAATGCTGCCTCGGGCACTTTATGGTCGTTCTCTTGTAAGTCTAGATTTACGAATCCGACGCCAAAATGATAGTTTATTGTAACGTTCAGGGCCGCCTAATGACGATGGAACTCTCAAATTGCGTCGAGATTCAATACATCGTCCTCCAGCCGACTTGTCTCCAAGGGTCTACTGTACGCCTCGGGCACCTCATGGTCGTTTCTCCTGTGAGTCTAGATTTTCGTATCCGACACAAAAATGATAGTTAATTGTAACGTTCAGGGCCTTCAAATGACGATGGAACACTCAAATTGCGTCGAGATTCAATACATCGGCCTCCAGCCGACTTGTCTCCAAGGGTCTATTGCTGCCTCGAGCACCTTATGGTCGTTCTCTTGTGAGTCTAGATTTTCGTATCCGACGCAAAAATG
>NW_025726498.1:0-66018 GCF_021461395.2 Schistocerca americana
ATTAAGGTGAAGGCCGCCGACTCGCACGTTCTCCAGGCGCGAAGTGTCTAGTATTTTTGATATTTATATCGTTTTAACGCTAATATATAACTGAGAGATAATGATTACGCAATATTTTGCTCGATTAGACGTCTTTAGCCAGGCAGAGTATAATACTTTTCCTTAAGTTTATGGGGAACAGAAAGATCGTGAAAGGGGGTATAGCTCAGTCGTAGAGCATTCGACTGCAGATCGAGAGTTCCCCGGTTCAATCCCGGGTGCCCCTTCATTTTTCAGTATCTCGAAAAACAAATGACGATTGTCGCGGTGAGTTGCAAATGCATGTTTGAGATGCACCCTGCACGCCATACCGAAGGCTTTGGAGCAACATTTCAATGGGGGGGATCGCAGCCCAGAGTCTTGCAGGTCATCGTCCTCCCGCCATGAGGTCGAACTGTACGAAATCCACTTGCTTGGCGGAAGAATCTTGTACACTGAATTTTGTAGAATATGGTGATAGGCAAAAGTTTTCTTGTACCGCTGCACGGAGAAACAAAAATTGGAGGAGCTGGGATTTGAACCCAGGACTTTCTGCATGCGAAGCAGGACACTCTACCACTGAGTTACACCCCCGCCAGAGCAAGTACATCTGGGACGAGTGCCTCGTGGATCCTACTGTCATTATTTCTTAGGTTTGAACGGTACAGTAAGTGTTGGAGGAACCTATTCATGACAAGACCTAAGCAGCGTCGACTCCGTGGCGCAACGGTAGCGCGTCTGACTCCAGATCAGAAGGTTGCGTGTTCAAATCACGTCGGGGTCACAATGAAATTTTCGTTTACGGAAGCCATAGGCGAGTATGTCAGTTTTAATCAGATACCAAACGATTACGGAGAACGGACGAACAGAACTTGCTTGAAAAAAGCTACTAGTGCAATTTCGCGTTCTGACATTAAGGTGAAGGCGCCGACTCGCACGTTCTCCAGGCGCGAAGTGGTCTAGTATTTTTGATATTTATATCGTTTAACGCTAATATATAACTGAGAGATAATGATTACGCAATATTTTGCTCGATTAGACGTCTTTAGCCAGGCAGAGTATAATACTTTTCCTTAAGTTATGGGACAGAAAAGATCGTGAAAGGGGGTATAGCTCAGTCGTAGAGCATTCGACTGCAGATCGAGAGGTCCCCGGTTCAATCCCGGGTGCCCCCTTCATTTTTCAGTATCTCGAAAAAACAAATGACGATTGTCGCGGTGAGTTGCAAATGCATGTTTGAGATGCACCCTGCACGCCATACCGAAGGCTTTGGAGCAACATTTCAATGGGGGGGATCGCAGCCCAGAGTCTTGCAGGTCATCGTCCTCCCGCCATGAGGTCGAACTGTACGAAATCCCACTTGCTTGGCGGAAGAATCTTGTACACTGAATTTTGTAGAATATGGTGATAGGCAAAAGTTTTCTTGTACCGCTGCACGGAGAAACAAAAATTGGAGGAGCTGGGATTTGAACCCAGGACTTTCTGCATGCGAAGCAGACACTCTACCACTGAGTTACACCCCCGCCAGAGCAAGTACATCTGGGGACGAGTGCCTCGTGGATCCTACTGTCATTATTTCTTAGGTTTGAACGGTACAGTAAGTGTTGGAGGAACCTATTCATGACAAGACCTAAGCAGCGTCGACTCCGTGGCGCAACGGTAGCGCGTCTGACTCCAGATCAGAAGGTTGCGTGTTCAAATCACGTCGGGGTCACAATGAAATTTTCGTTTACGGAAGCCATAGGCGAGTATGTCAGTTTAATCAGATACCAAACGATTACGGAGAACGGACGAACAGAACTTGCTTGAAAAAAGCTTACTAGTGCAATTTTCGCGTTCTGACATTAAGGTGAAGGCGCCGACTCGCACGTTCTCCAGGCGCGCGAAGTGTCTAGTATTTTTGATATTTATATCGTTTAACGCTAATATATAACTGAGAGATAATGATTACGCAATATTTTGCTCGATTAGACGTCTTTAGCCAGGCAGAGTATAATACTTTTCCTTAAGTTATGGGAACAGAAAGATCGTGAAAGGGGGTATAGCTCAGTCGTAGAGCATTCGACTGCAGATCGAGAGGTCCCCGGTTCAATCCCGGGGTGCCCCCTTCATTTTTCAGTATCTCGAAAAAAACAAATGACGATTGTCGCGGTGAGTTGCAAATGCATGTTTGAGATGCACCCTGCACGCCATACCGAAGGCTTTGGAGCAACATTTCAATGGGGGGGATCGCAGCCCAGAGTCTTGCAGGTCATCGTCCTCCCGCCATGAGGTCGAACTGTACGAAATCCACTTGCTTGGCGGAAGAATCTTGTACACTGAATTTTGTAGAATATGGGTGATAGGCAAAAGTTTTCTTGTACCGCTGCACGGAGAAACAAAAAATTGGAGGAGCTGGGATTGAACCCAGGACTTTCTGCATGCGAAGCAGACACTCTACCACTGAGTTACACCCCCGCCAGAGCAAGTACATCTGGGACGAGTGCCTCGTGGATCCTACTGTCATTATTTCTTAGGTTTGAACGGTACAGTAAGTGTTGGAGGAACCTATTCATGACAAGACCTAAGCAGCGTCGACTCCGTGGCGCAACGGTAGCGCGTCTGACTCCAGATCAGAAGGTTGCGTGTTCAAATCACGTCGGGGTCACAATGAAATTTTCGTTTACGGAAGCCATAGGCGAGTATGTCAGTTTAATCAGATACCAAACGATTACGGAGAACGGAACGAACAGAACTTGCTTGAAAAAAGCTACTAGTGCAATTTTCGCGTTCTGACATTAAGGTGAAGGCGCCGACTCGCACGTTTCTCCAGGCGCGAAGTGTCTAGTATTTTTGATATTTATATCGTTTAACGCTAATATATAACTGAGAGATAATGATTACGCAATATTTTGCTCGATTAGACGTCTTTAGCCAGGCAGAGTATAATACTTTTCCTTAAGTTATGGGAACAGAAAGATCGTGAAAGGGGGTATAGCTCAGTCGTAGAGCATTCGACTGCAGATCGAGAGGTCCCCGGTTCAATCCCGGGTGCCCCCTTCATTTTTCAGTATCTCGAAAAAACAAATGACGATTGTCGCGGTGAGTTGCAAATGCATGTTTGAGATGCACCCTGCACGCCATACCGAAGGCTTTGGAGCAACATTTCAATGGGGGGGGATCGCAGCCCAGAGTCTTGCAGGTCATCGTCCTCCC
Source organism: Schistocerca americana (assembly GCF_021461395.2). NCBI lineage: Eukaryota > Metazoa > Arthropoda > Insecta > Orthoptera > Acrididae > Schistocerca > Schistocerca americana. The sequence continues at coordinate 3,214 of NW_025726498.1, forward strand.
GCCATGAGGTCGAACTGTACGAAATCCACTTGCTTGGCGGAAGAATCTTGTACACTGAATTTTGTAGAATATGGTGATAGGCAAAAGTTTTCTTGTACCGCTGCACGGAGAAACAAAAATTGGAGGAGCTGGGATTTGAACCCAGGACTTTCCTGCATGCGAAGCAGACACTCTACCACTGAGTTACACCCCCGCCAGAGCAAGTACATCTGGGACGAGTGCCTCGTGGATCCTACTGTCATTATTTCTTAGGTTTGAACGGTACAGTAAGTGTTGGAGGAACCTATTCATGACAGACCTAAGCAGCGTCGACTCCGTGGCGCAACGGTAGCGCGTCTGACTCCAGATCAGAAGGTTGCGTGTTCAAATCACGTCGGGGTCACAATGAAATTTTCGTTTACGGAAGCCATAGGCGAGTATGTCAGTTTAATCAGATACCAAACGATTACGGAGAACGGACGAACAGAACTTGCTTGAAAAAAGCTACTAGTGCAATTTTTCGCGTTCTGACATTAAGGTGAAGGCGCCGACTCGCACGTTCTCCAGGCGCGAAGTGTCTAGTATTTTTGATATTTATATCGTTTAACGCTAATATATAACTGAGAGATAATGATTACGCAATATTTTGCTCGATTAGACGTCTTTAGCCAGGCAGAGTATAATACTTTTCCTTAAGTTATGGGAACAGAAAGATCGTGAAAGGGGGTATAGCTCAGTCGTAGAGCATTCGACTGCAGATCGAGAGGTCCCCGGTTCAATCCCGGGTGCCCCCTTCATTTTTCAGTATCTCGAAAAAACAAATGACGATTGTCGCGGTGAGTTGCAAATGCATGTTTGAGATGCACCCTGCACGCCATACCGAAGGCTTTGGAGCAACATTTCAATGGGGGGGATCGCAGCCCAGAGTCTTGCAGGTCATCGTCCTCCCGCCATGAGGTCGAACTGTACGAAATCCACTTGCTTGGCGGAAGAATCTTGTACACTGAATTTTGTAGAATATGGTGATAGGCAAAAGTTTTCTTGTACCGCTGCACGGAGAAACAAAAATTGGAGGAGCTGGGATTTGAACCCAGGACTTTCTGCATGCGAAGCAGACACTCTACCACTGAGTTACACCCCCGCCAGAGCAAGTACATCTGGGACGAGTGCCTCGTGGATCCTACTGTCCATTATTTCTTAGGTTTGAACGGTACAGTAAGTGTTGGAGGAACCTATTCATGACAAGACCTAAGCAGCGTCGACTCCGTGGCGCAACGGTAGCGCGTCTGACTCCAGATCAGAAGGTTGCGTGTTCAAATCACGTCGGGGTCACAATGAAATTTTCGTTTACGGAAGCCATAGGCGAGTATGTCAGTTTAATCAGATACCAAACGATTACGGAGAACGGACGAACAGAACCTTGCTTGAAAAAAGCTACTAGTGCAATTTTCGCGTTCTGACATTAAGGTGAAGGCGCCGACTCGCACGTTCTCCAGGCGCGAAGTGTCTAGTATTTTTGATATTTATATCGTTTAACGCTAATATATAACTGAGAGATAATGATTACGCAATATTTTGCTCGATTAGACGTCTTTAGCCAGGCAGAGTATAATACTTTTCCTTAAGTTATGGGAACAGAAAGATCGTGAAAGGGGGTATAGCTCAGTCGTAGAGCATTCGACTGCAGATCGAGAGGTCCCCGGTTCAATCCCGGGTGCCCCTTCATTTTTCAGTATCTCGAAAAAACAAATGACGATTGTCGCGGTGAGTTGCAAATGCATGTTTGAGATGCACCCTGCACGCCATACCGAAGGCTTTTGGAGCAACATTTCAATGGGGGGGGATCGCAGCCCAGAGTCTTGCAGGTCATCGTCCTCCCGCCATGAGGTCGAACTGTACGAAATCCACTTGCTTGGCGGAAGAATCTTGTACACTGAATTTTGTAGAATATGGTGATAGGCAAAAGTTTTCTTGTACCGCTGCACGGAGAAACAAAAATTGGAGGAGATGGGATTTGAACCCAGGACTTTCTGCATGCGAAGCAGACACTCTACCACTGAGTTACACCCCCGCCAGAGCAAGTACATCTGGGGACGAGTGCCTCGTGGATCCTACTGTCATTATTTCTTAGGTTTGAACGGTACAGTAAGTGTTGGAGGAACCTATTCATGACAAGACCTAAGCAGCGTCGACTCCGTGGCGCAACGGTTAGCGCGTCTGACTCCAGATCAGAAGGTTGCGTGTTCAAATCACGTCGGGGTCACAATGAAATTTTCGTTTACGGAAGCCATAGGCGAGTATGTCAGTTTAATCAGATACCAAACGATTACGGAGAACGGACGAACAGAACTTGCTTGAAAAAAGCTACTAGTGCAATTTTCGCGTTCTGACATTAAGGTGAAGGCGCCGACTCGCACGTTCTCCAGGCGCGAAGTGTCTAGTATTTTTGATATTTATATCGTTTAACGCTAATATATAACTGAGAGATAATGATTACGCAATATTTTGCTCGATTAGGACGTCTTTAGCCAGGCAGAGTATAATACTTTTCCTTAAGTTATGGGAACAGAAAGATCGTGAAAGGGGGGTATAGCTCAGTCGTAGAGCATTCGACTGCAGATCGAGAGGTCCCCGGGTTCAATCCGGGTGCCCCCTTCATTTTTTCAGTATCTCGAAAAAACAAATGACGATTGTCGCGGTGAGTTGCAAATGCATGTTTGAGATGCACCCTGCACGCCATACCGAAGGCTTTGGAGCAACATTTCAATGGGGGGGATCGCAGCCCAGAGTCTTGCAGGTCATCGTCCTCCCGCCATGAGGTCGAACTGTACGAAATCCACTTGCTTGGCGGAAGAATCTTGTACACTGAATTTTGTAGAATATGGTGATAGCAAAAGTTTTCTTGTACCGCTGCACGGAGAAACAAAAATTGGAGGAGCTGGGATTTGAACCCAGGACTTTCTGCATGCGAAGCAGACACTCTACCACTGAGTTACACCCCCGCCAGAGCAAGTACATCTGGGACGAGTGCCTCGTGGATCCTACTGTCATTATTTCTTAGGTTTGAACGGTACAGTAAGTGTTGGAGGAACCTATTCATGACAAGACCTAAGCAGCGTCGACTCCGTGGCGCAACGGTAGCGCGTCTGACTCCAGATCAGAAGGTTGCGTGTTCAAATCACGTCGGGGTCACAATGAAATTTTCGTTTACGGAAGCCATAGGCGAGTATGTCAGTTTAATCAGATACCAAACGATTACGGAGAACGGACGAACAGAACTTGCTTGAAAAAAGCTACTAGTGCAATTTTCGCGTTCTGACATTAAGGTGAAGGCGCCGACTCGCACGTTCTCCAGGCGCGAAGTGTCTAGTATTTTTGATATTTATATCGTTTAACGCTAATATATAACTGAGAGATAATGATTACGCAATATTTTGCTCGATTAGACGTCTTTAGCCAGGCAGAGTATAATACTTTTTCCTTAAGTTATGGGAACAGAAAGATCGTGAAAGGGGGTATAGCTCAGTCGTAGAGCATTCGACTGCAGATCGAGAGGTCCCCGGTTCAATCCCGGGTGCCCCCCTTCATTTTTCAGTATCTCGAAAAAACAAATGACGATTGTCGCGGTGAGTTGCAAATGCATGTTTGAGATGCACCCTGCACGCCATACCGAAGGCTTTGGAGCAACATTTCAATGGGGGGGATCGCAGCCCAGAGTCTTGCAGGTCATCGTCCCTCCCGCCATGAGGTCGAACTGTACGAAATCCACTTGCTTGGCGGAAGAATCTTGTACACTGAATTTTGTAGAATATGGTGATAGGCAAAAGTTTTCTTGTACCGCTGCACGGAGAAACAAAAATTGGAGGAGCTGGGATTTGAACCCAGGACTTTCTGCATGCGAAGCAGACACTCTACCACTGAGTTACACCCCCGCCAGAGCAAGTACATCTGGGACGAGTGCCTCGTGGATCCTACTGTCATTATTTCTTAGGTTTGAACGGTACAGTAAGTGTTGGAGGAACCTATTCATGACAAGACCTAAGCAGCGTCGACTCCGTGGCGCAACGGTAGCGCGTCTGACTCCAGATCAGAAGGTTGCGTGTTCAAATCACGTCGGGGTCACAATGAAATTTTCGTTTACGGAAGCCATAGGCGAGTATGTCAGTTTAATCAGATACCAAACGATTACGGAGAACGGACGAACAGAACTTGCTTGAAAAAAGCTACTAGTGCAATTTTCGCGTTCTGACATTAAGGTGAAGGCGCCGACTCGCACGTTCTCCAGGCGCGAAGTGTCTAGTATTTTTGATATTTATATCGTTTAACGCTAATATATAACTGAGAGATAATGATTACGCAATATTTTGCTCGATTAGACGTCTTTAGCCAGGCAGAGTATAATACTTTTCCTTAAGTTATGGGAACAGAAAGATCGTGAAAGGGGGTATAGCTCAGTCGTAGAGCATTCGACTGCAGATCGAGAGGTCCCCGGTTCAATCCCGGGTGCCCCCTTCATTTTTCAGTATCTCGAAAAAACAAATGACGATTGTCGCGGTGAGTTGCAAATGCATGTTTGAGATGCACCCTGCACGCCATACCGAAGGCTTTGGAGCAACATTTCAATGGGGGGGATCGCAGCCCAGAGTCTTGCAGGTCATCGTCCTCCCGCCATGAGTCGAACTGTACGAAATCCACTTGCTTGGCGGAAGAATCTTGTACACTGAATTTTGTAGAATATGGTGATAGGCAAAAGTTTTCTTGTACCGCTGCACGGAGAAACAAAAATTGGAGGAGCTGGGATTTGAACCCAGGACTTTCTGCATGCGAAGCAGACACTCTACCACTGAGTTACACCCCCGCCAGAGCAAGTACATCTGGGACGAGTGCCTCGTGGATCCTACTGTCATTATTTCTTAGGTTTGAACGGTACAGTAAGTGTTGGAGGAACCTATTCATGACAAGACCTAAGCAGCGTCGACTCCGTGGCGCAACGGTAGCGCGTCTGACTCCAGATCAGAAGGTTGCGTGTTCAAATCACGTCGGGGTCACAATGAAATTTTCGTTTACGGAAGCCATAGGCGAGTATGTCAGTTTAATCAGATACCAAACGATTACGGAGAACGGACGAACAGAACTTGCTTGAAAAAAGCTACTAGTGCAATTTTCGCGTTCTGACATTAAGGTGAAGGCGCCGACTCGCACGTTCTCCAGGCGCGAAGTGTCTAGTATTTTTGATATTTATATCGTTTAACGCTAATATATAACTGAGAGATAATGATTACGCAATATTTTGCTCGATTAGACGTCTTTAGCCAGGCAGAGTATAATACTTTTCCTTAAGTTATGGGAACAGAAAGATCGTGAAAGGGGGTATAGCTCAGTCGTAGAGCATTCGACTGCAGATCGAGAGGTCCCCGGTTCAATCCCGGGTGCCCCCTTCATTTTTCAGTATCTCGAAAAAACAAATGACGATTGTCGCGGTGAGTTGCAAATGCATGTTTGAGATGCACCCTGCACGCCATACCGAAGGCTTTGGAGCAACATTTCAATGGGGGGGATCGCAGCCCAGAGTCTTGCAGGTCATCGTCCTCCCGCCATGAGGTCGAACTGTACGAAATCCACTTGCTTGGCGGAAGAATCTTGTACACTGAATTTTGTAGAATATGGTGATAGGCAAAAGTTTTCTTGTACCGCTGCACGGAGAAACAAAAATTGGAGGAGCTGGGATTTGAACCCAGGACTTTCTGCATGCGAAGCAGACACTCTACCACTGAGTTACACCCCCGCCAGAGCAAGTACATCTGGGACGAGTGCCTCGTGGATCCTACTGTCATTATTTCTTAGGTTTGAACGGTACAGTAAGTGTTGGAGGAACCTATTCATGACAAGACCTAAGCAGCGTCGACTCCGTGGCGCAACGGTAGCGCGTCTGACTCCAGATCAGAAGGTTGCGTGTTCAAATCACGTCGGGGTCACAATGAAATTTTCGTTTACGGAAGCCATAGGCGAGTATGTCAGTTTAATCAGATACCAAACGATTACGGAGAACGGACGAACAGAACTTGCTTGAAAAAAGCTACTAGTGCAATTTTCGCGTTCTGACATTAAGGTGAAGGCGCCGACTCGCACGTTCTCCAGGCGCGAAGTGTCTAGTATTTTTGATATTTATATCGTTTAACGCTAATATATAACTGAGAGATAATGATTACGCAATATTTTGCTCGATTAGACGTCTTTAGCCAGGCAGAGTATAATACTTTTCCTTAAGTTATGGGAACAGAAAGATCGTGAAAGGGGGTATAGCTCAGTCGTAGAGCATTCGACTGCAGATCGAGAGGTCCCCGGTTCAATCCCGGGTGCCCCCTTCATTTTTCAGTATCTCGAAAAAACAAATGACGATTGTCGCGGTGAGTTGCAAATGCATGTTTGAGATGCACCCTGCACGCCATACCGAAGGCTTTGGAGCAACATTTCAATGGGGGGGATCGCAGCCCAGAGTCTTGCAGGTCATCGTCCTCCCGCCATGAGGTCGAACTGTACGAAATCCACTTGCTTGGCGGAAGAATCTTGTACACTGAATTTTGTAGAATATGGTGATAGGCAAAAGTTTTCTTGTACCGCTGCACGGAGAAACAAAAATTGGAGGAGCTGGGATTTGAACCCAGGACTTTCTGCATGCGAAGCAGACACTCTACCACTGAGTTACACCCCCGCCAGAGCAAGTACATCTGGGACGAGTGCCTCGTGGATCCTACTGTCATTATTTCTTAGGTTTGAACGGTACAGTAAGTGTTGGAGGAACCTATTCATGACAAGACCTAAGCAGCGTCGACTCCGTGGCGCAACGGTAGCGCGTCTGACTCCAGATCAGAAGGTTGCGTGTTCAAATCACGTCGGGGTCACAATGAAATTTTCGTTTACGGAAGCCATAGGCGAGTATGTCAGTTTAATCAGATACCAAACGATTACGGAGAACGGACGAACAGAACTTGCTTGAAAAAAGCTACTAGTGCAATTTTCGCGTTCTGACATTAAGGTGAAGGCGCCGACTCGCACGTTCTCCAGGCGCGAAGTGTCTAGTATTTTTGATATTTATATCGTTTAACGCTAATATATAACTGAGAGATAATGATTACGCAATATTTTGCTCGATTAGACGTCTTTAGCCAGGCAGAGTATAATACTTTTCCTTAAGTTATGGGAACAGAAAGATCGTGAAAGGGGGTATAGCTCAGTCGTAGAGCATTCGACTGCAGATCGAGAGGTCCCCGGTTCAATCCCGGGTGCCCCCTTCATTTTTCAGTATCTCGAAAAAACAAATGACGATTGTCGCGGTGAGTTGCAAATGCATGTTTGAGATGCACCCTGCACGCCATACCGAAGGCTTTGGAGCAACATTTCAATGGGGGGGATCGCAGCCCAGAGTCTTGCAGGTCATCGTCCTCCCGCCATGAGGTCGAACTGTACGAAATCCACTTGCTTGGCGGAAGAATCTTGTACACTGAATTTTGTAGAATATGGTGATAGGCAAAAGTTTTCTTGTACCGCTGCACGGAGAAACAAAAATTGGAGGAGCTGGGATTTGAACCCAGGACTTTCTGCATGCGAAGCAGACACTCTACCACTGAGTTACACCCCCGCCAGAGCAAGTACATCTGGGACGAGTGCCTCGTGGATCCTACTGTCATTATTTCTTAGGTTTGAACGGTACAGTAAGTGTTGGAGGAACCTATTCATGACAAGACCTAAGCAGCGTCGACTCCGTGGCGCAACGGTAGCGCGTCTGACTCCAGATCAGAAGGTTGCGTGTTCAAATCACGTCGGGGTCACAATGAAATTTTCGTTTACGGAAGCCATAGGCGAGTATGTCAGTTTAATCAGATACCAAACGATTACGGAGAACGGACGAACAGAACTTGCTTGAAAAAAGCTACTAGTGCAATTTTCGCGTTCTGACATTAAGGTGAAGGCGCCGACTCGCACGTTCTCCAGGCGCGAAGTGTCTAGTATTTTTGATATTTATATCGTTTAACGCTAATATATAACTGAGAGATAATGATTACGCAATATTTTGCTCGATTAGACGTCTTTAGCCAGGCAGAGTATAATACTTTTCCTTAAGTTATGGGAACAGAAAGATCGTGAAAGGGGGTATAGCTCAGTCGTAGAGCATTCGACTGCAGATCGAGAGGTCCCCGGTTCAATCCCGGGTGCCCCCTTCATTTTTCAGTATCTCGAAAAAACAAATGACGATTGTCGCGGTGAGTTGCAAATGCATGTTTGAGATGCACCCTGCACGCCATACCGAAGGCTTTGGAGCAACATTTCAATGGGGGGGATCGCAGCCCAGAGTCTTGCAGGTCATCGTCCTCCCGCCATGAGGTCGAACTGTACGAAATCCACTTGCTTGGCGGAAGAATCTTGTACACTGAATTTTGTAGAATATGGTGATAGGCAAAAGTTTTCTTGTACCGCTGCACGGAGAAACAAAAATTGGAGGAGCTGGGATTTGAACCCAGGACTTTCTGCATGCGAAGCAGACACTCTACCACTGAGTTACACCCCCGCCAGAGCAAGTACATCTGGGACGAGTGCCTCGTGGATCCTACTGTCATTATTTCTTAGGTTTGAACGGTACAGTAAGTGTTGGAGGAACCTATTCATGACAAGACCTAAGCAGCGTCGACTCCGTGGCGCAACGGTAGCGCGTCTGACTCCAGATCAGAAGGTTGCGTGTTCAAATCACGTCGGGGTCACAATGAAATTTTCGTTTACGGAAGCCATAGGCGAGTATGTCAGTTTAATCAGATACCAAACGATTACGGAGAACGGACGAACAGAACTTGCTTGAAAAAAGCTACTAGTGCAATTTTCGCGTTCTGACATTAAGGTGAAGGCGCCGACTCGCACGTTCTCCAGGCGCGAAGTGTCTAGTATTTTTGATATTTATATCGTTTAACGCTAATATATAACTGAGAGATAATGATTACGCAATATTTTGCTCGATTAGACGTCTTTAGCCAGGCAGAGTATAATACTTTTCCTTAAGTTATGGGAACAGAAAGATCGTGAAAGGGGGTATAGCTCAGTCGTAGAGCATTCGACTGCAGATCGAGAGGTCCCCGGTTCAATCCCGGGTGCCCCCTTCATTTTTCAGTATCTCGAAAAAACAAATGACGATTGTCGCGGTGAGTTGCAAATGCATGTTTGAGATGCACCCTGCACGCCATACCGAAGGCTTTGGAGCAACATTTCAATGGGGGGGATCGCAGCCCAGAGTCTTGCAGGTCATCGTCCTCCCGCCATGAGGTCGAACTGTACGAAATCCACTTGCTTGGCGGAAGAATCTTGTACACTGAATTTTGTAGAATATGGTGATAGGCAAAAGTTTTCTTGTACCGCTGCACGGAGAAACAAAAATTGGAGGAGCTGGGATTTGAACCCAGGACTTTCTGCATGCGAAGCAGACACTCTACCACTGAGTTACACCCCCGCCAGAGCAAGTACATCTGGGACGAGTGCCTCGTGGATCCTACTGTCATTATTTCTTAGGTTTGAACGGTACAGTAAGTGTTGGAGGAACCTATTCATGACAAGACCTAAGCAGCGTCGACTCCGTGGCGCAACGGTAGCGCGTCTGACTCCAGATCAGAAGGTTGCGTGTTCAAATCACGTCGGGGTCACAATGAAATTTTCGTTTACGGAAGCCATAGGCGAGTATGTCAGTTTAATCAGATACCAAACGATTACGGAGAACGGACGAACAGAACTTGCTTGAAAAAAGCTACTAGTGCAATTTTCGCGTTCTGACATTAAGGTGAAGGCGCCGACTCGCACGTTCTCCAGGCGCGAAGTGTCTAGTATTTTTGATATTTATATCGTTTAACGCTAATATATAACTGAGAGATAATGATTACGCAATATTTTGCTCGATTAGACGTCTTTAGCCAGGCAGAGTATAATACTTTTCCTTAAGTTATGGGAACAGAAAGATCGTGAAAGGGGGTATAGCTCAGTCGTAGAGCATTCGACTGCAGATCGAGAGGTCCCCGGTTCAATCCCGGGTGCCCCCTTCATTTTTCAGTATCTCGAAAAAACAAATGACGATTGTCGCGGTGAGTTGCAAATGCATGTTTGAGATGCACCCTGCACGCCATACCGAAGGCTTTGGAGCAACATTTCAATGGGGGGGATCGCAGCCCAGAGTCTTGCAGGTCATCGTCCTCCCGCCATGAGGTCGAACTGTACGAAATCCACTTGCTTGGCGGAAGAATCTTGTACACTGAATTTTGTAGAATATGGTGATAGGCAAAAGTTTTCTTGTACCGCTGCACGGAGAAACAAAAATTGGAGGAGCTGGGATTTGAACCCAGGACTTTCTGCATGCGAAGCAGACACTCTACCACTGAGTTACACCCCCGCCAGAGCAAGTACATCTGGGACGAGTGCCTCGTGGATCCTACTGTCATTATTTCTTAGGTTTGAACGGTACAGTAAGTGTTGGAGGAACCTATTCATGACAAGACCTAAGCAGCGTCGACTCCGTGGCGCAACGGTAGCGCGTCTGACTCCAGATCAGAAGGTTGCGTGTTCAAATCACGTCGGGGTCACAATGAAATTTTCGTTTACGGAAGCCATAGGCGAGTATGTCAGTTTAATCAGATACCAAACGATTACGGAGAACGGACGAACAGAACTTGCTTGAAAAAAGCTACTAGTGCAATTTTCGCGTTCTGACATTAAGGTGAAGGCGCCGACTCGCACGTTCTCCAGGCGCGAAGTGTCTAGTATTTTTGATATTTATATCGTTTAACGCTAATATATAACTGAGAGATAATGATTACGCAATATTTTGCTCGATTAGACGTCTTTAGCCAGGCAGAGTATAATACTTTTCCTTAAGTTATGGGAACAGAAAGATCGTGAAAGGGGGTATAGCTCAGTCGTAGAGCATTCGACTGCAGATCGAGAGGTCCCCGGTTCAATCCCGGGTGCCCCCTTCATTTTTCAGTATCTCGAAAAAACAAATGACGATTGTCGCGGTGAGTTGCAAATGCATGTTTGAGATGCACCCTGCACGCCATACCGAAGGCTTTGGAGCAACATTTCAATTGGGGGGGATCGCAGCCCAGAGTCTTGCAGGTCATCGTCCTCCCGCCATGAGGTCGAACTGTACGAAATCCACTTGCTTGGCGGAAGAATCTTGTACACTGAATTTTGTAGAATATGGTGATAGGCAAAAGTTTTCTTGTACCGCTGCACGGAGAAACAAAAATTGGAGGAGCTGGGATTTGAACCCAGGACTTTCTGCATGCGAAGCAGACACTCTACCACTGAGTTACACCCCCGCCAGAGCAAGTACATCTGGGACGAGTGCCTCGTGGATCCTACTGTCATTATTTCTTAGGTTTGAACGGTACAGTAAGTGTTGGAGGAACCTATTCATGACAAGACCTAAGCAGCGTCGACTCCGTGGCGCAACGGTAGCGCGTCTGACTCCAGATCAGAAGGTTGCGTGTTCAAATCACGTCGGGGTCACAATGAAATTTTCGTTTACGGAAGCCATAGGCGAGTATGTCAGTTTAATCAGATACCAAACGATTACGGAGAACGGACGAACAGAACTTGCTTGAAAAAAGCTACTAGTGCAATTTTCGCGTTCTGACATTAAGGTGAAGGCGCCGACTCGCACGTTCTCCAGGCGCGAAGTGTCTAGTATTTTTGATATTTATATCGTTTAACGCTAATATATAACTGAGAGATAATGATTACGCAATATTTTGCTCGATTAGACGTCTTTAGCCAGGCAGAGTATAATACTTTTCCTTAAGTTATGGGAACAGAAAGATCGTGAAAGGGGGTATAGCTCAGTCGTAGAGCATTCGACTGCAGATCGAGAGGTCCTCGGTTCAATCCCGGGTGCCCCCTTCATTTTTCAGTATCTCGAAAAAACAAATGACGATTGTCGCGGTGAGTTGCAAATGCATGTTTGAGATGCACCCTGCACGCCATACCGAAGGCTTTGGAGCAACATTTCAATGGGGGGGATCGCAGCCCAGAGTCTTGCAGGTCATCGTCCTCCCGCCATGAGGTCGAACTGTACGAAATCCACTTGCTTGGCGGAAGAATCTTGTACACTGAATTTTGTAGAATATGGTGATAGGCAAAAGTTTTCTTGTACCGCTGCACGGAGAAACAAAAATTGGAGGAGCTGGGATTTGAACCCAGGACTTTCTGCATGCGAAGCAGACACTCTACCACTGAGTTACACCCCCGCCAGAGCAAGTACATCTGGGACGAGTGCCTCGTGGATCCTACTGTCATTATTTCTTAGGTTTGAACGGTACAGTAAGTGTTGGAGGAACCTATTCATGACAAGACCTAAGCAGCGTCGACTCCGTGGCGCAACGGTAGCGCGTCTGACTCCAGATCAGAAGGTTGCGTGTTCAAATCACGTCGGGGTCACAATGAAATTTTCGTTTACGGAAGCCATAGGCGAGTATGTCAGTTTAATCAGATACCAAACGATTACGGAGAACGGACGAACAGAACTTGCTTGAAAAAAGCTACTAGTGCAATTTTCGCGTTCTGACATTAAGGTGAAGGCGCCGACTCGCACGTTCTCCAGGCGCGAAGTGTCTAGTATTTTTGATATTTATATCGTTTAACGCTAATATATAACTGAGAGATAATGATTACGCAATATTTTGCTCGATTAGACGTCTTTAGCCAGGCAGAGTATAATACTTTTCCTTAAGTTATGGGAACAGAAAGATCGTGAAAGGGGGTATAGCTCAGTCGTAGAGCATTCGACTGCAGATCGAGAGGTCCCCGGTTCAATCCCGGGTGCCCCCTTCATTTTTCAGTATCTCGAAAAAACAAATGACGATTGTCGCGGTGAGTTGCAAATGCATGTTTGAGATGCACCCTGCACGCCATACCGAAGGCTTTGGAGCAACATTTCAATGGGGGGGATCGCAGCCCAGAGTCTTGCAGGTCATCGTCCTCCCGCCATGAGGTCGAACTGTACGAAATCCACTTGCTTGGCGGAAGAATCTTGTACACTGAATTTTGTAGAATATGGTGATAGGCAAAAGTTTTCTTGTACCGCTGCACGGAGAAACAAAAATTGGAGGAGCTGGGATTTGAACCCAGGACTTTCTGCATGCGAAGCAGACACTCTACCACTGAGTTACACCCCCGCCAGAGCAAGTACATCTGGGACGAGTGCCTCGTGGATCCTACTGTCATTATTTCTTAGGTTTGAACGGTACAGTAAGTGTTGGAGGAACCTATTCATGACAAGACCTAAGCAGCGTCGACTCCGTGGCGCAACGGTAGCGCGTCTGACTCCAGATCAGAAGGTTGCGTGTTCAAATCACGTCGGGGTCACAATGAAATTTTCGTTTACGGAAGCCATAGGCGAGTATGTCAGTTTAATCAGATACCAAACGATTACGGAGAACGGACGAACAGAACTTGCTTGAAAAAAGCTACTAGTGCAATTTTCGCGTTCTGACATTAAGGTGAAGGCGCCGACTCGCACGTTCTCCAGGCGCGAAGTGTCTAGTATTTTTGATATTTATATCGTTTAACGCTAATATATAACTGAGAGATAATGATTACGCAATATTTTGCTCGATTAGACGTCTTTAGCCAGGCAGAGTATAATACTTTTCCTTAAGTTATGGGAACAGAAAGATCGTGAAAGGGGGTATAGCTCAGTCGTAGAGCATTCGACTGCAGATCGAGAGGTCCCCGGTTCAATCCCGGGTGCCCCCTTCATTTTTCAGTATCTCGAAAAAACAAATGACGATTGTCGCGGTGAGTTGCAAATGCATGTTTGAGATGCACCCTGCACGCCATACCGAAGGCTTTGGAGCAACATTTCAATGGGGGGGATCGCAGCCCAGAGTCTTGCAGGTCATCGTCCTCCCGCCATGAGGTCGAACTGTACGAAATCCACTTGCTTGGCGGAAGAATCTTGTACACTGAATTTTGTAGAATATGGTGATAGGCAAAAGTTTTCTTGTACCGCTGCACGGAGAAACAAAAATTGGAGGAGCTGGGATTTGAACCCAGGACTTTCTGCATGCGAAGCAGACACTCTACCACTGAGTTACACCCCCGCCAGAGCAAGTACATCTGGGACGAGTGCCTCGTGGATCCTACTGTCATTATTTCTTAGGTTTGAACGGTACAGTAAGTGTTGGAGGAACCTATTCATGACAAGACCTAAGCAGCGTCGACTCCGTGGCGCAACGGTAGCGCGTCTGACTCCAGATCAGAAGGTTGCGTGTTCAAATCACGTCGGGGTCACAATGAAATTTTCGTTTACGGAAGCCATAGGCGAGTATGTCAGTTTAATCAGATACCAAACGATTACGGAGAACGGACGAACAGAACTTGCTTGAAAAAAGCTACTAGTGCAATTTTCGCGTTCTGACATTAAGGTGAAGGCGCCGACTCGCACGTTCTCCAGGCGCGAAGTGTCTAGTATTTTTGATATTTATATCGTTTAACGCTAATATATAACTGAGAGATAATGATTACGCAATATTTTGCTCGATTAGACGTCTTTAGCCAGGCAGAGTATAATACTTTTCCTTAAGTTATGGGAACAGAAAGATCGTGAAAGGGGGTATAGCTCAGTCGTAGAGCATTCGACTGCAGATCGAGAGGTCCCCGGTTCAATCCCGGGTGCCCCCTTCATTTTTCAGTATCTCGAAAAAACAAATGACGATTGTCGCGGTGAGTTGCAAATGCATGTTTGAGATGCACCCTGCACGCCATACCGAAGGCTTTGGAGCAACATTTCAATGGGGGGGATCGCAGCCCAGAGTCTTGCAGGTCATCGTCCTCCCGCCATGAGGTCGAACTGTACGAAATCCACTTGCTTGGCGGAAGAATCTTGTACACTGAATTTTGTAGAATATGGTGATAGGCAAAAGTTTTCTTGTACCGCTGCACGGAGAAACAAAAATTGGAGGAGCTGGGATTTGAACCCAGGACTTTCTGCATGCGAAGCAGACACTCTACCACTGAGTTACACCCCCGCCAGAGCAAGTACATCTGGGACGAGTGCCTCGTGGATCCTACTGTCATTATTTCTTAGGTTTGAACGGTACAGTAAGTGTTGGAGGAACCTATTCATGACAAGACCTAAGCAGCGTCGACTCCGTGGCGCAACGGTAGCGCGTCTGACTCCAGATCAGAAGGTTGCGTGTTCAAATCACGTCGGGGTCACAATGAAATTTTCGTTTACGGAAGCCATAGGCGAGTATGTCAGTTTAATCAGATACCAAACGATTACGGAGAACGGACGAACAGAACTTGCTTGAAAAAAGCTACTAGTGCAATTTTCGCGTTCTGACATTAAGGTGAAGGCGCCGACTCGCACGTTCTCCAGGCGCGAAGTGTCTAGTATTTTTGATATTTATATCGTTTAACGCTAATATATAACTGAGAGATAATGATTACGCAATATTTTGCTCGATTAGACGTCTTTAGCCAGGCAGAGTATAATACTTTTCCTTAAGTTATGGGAACAGAAAGATCGTGAAAGGGGGTATAGCTCAGTCGTAGAGCATTCGACTGCAGATCGAGAGGTCCCCGGTTCAATCCCGGGTGCCCCCTTCATTTTTCAGTATCTCGAAAAAACAAATGACGATTGTCGCGGTGAGTTGCAAATGCATGTTTGAGATGCACCCTGCACGCCATACCGAAGGCTTTGGAGCAACATTTCAATGGGGGGGATCGCAGCCCAGAGTCTTGCAGGTCATCGTCCTCCCGCCATGAGGTCGAACTGTACGAAATCCACTTGCTTGGCGGAAGAATCTTGTACACTGAATTTTGTAGAATATGGTGATAGGCAAAAGTTTTCTTGTACCGCTGCACGGAGAAACAAAAATTGGAGGAGCTGGGATTTGAACCCAGGACTTTCTGCATGCGAAGCAGACACTCTACCACTGAGTTACACCCCCGCCAGAGCAAGTACATCTGGGACGAGTGCCTCGTGGATCCTACTGTCATTATTTCTTAGGTTTGAACGGTACAGTAAGTGTTGGAGGAACCTATTCATGACAAGACCTAAGCAGCGTCGACTCCGTGGCGCAACGGTAGCGCGTCTGACTCCAGATCAGAAGGTTGCGTGTTCAAATCACGTCGGGGTCACAATGAAATTTTCGTTTACGGAAGCCATAGGCGAGTATGTCAGTTTAATCAGATACCAAACGATTACGGAGAACGGACGAACAGAACTTGCTTGAAAAAAGCTACTAGTGCAATTTTCGCGTTCTGACATTAAGGTGAAGGCGCCGACTCGCACGTTCTCCAGGCGCGAAGTGTCTAGTATTTTTGATATTTATATCGTTTAACGCTAATATATAACTGAGAGATAATGATTACGCAATATTTTGCTCGATTAGACGTCTTTAGCCAGGCAGAGTATAATACTTTTCCTTAAGTTATGGGAACAGAAAGATCGTGAAAGGGGGTATAGCTCAGTCGTAGAGCATTCGACTGCAGATCGAGAGGTCCCCGGTTCAATCCCGGGTGCCCCCTTCATTTTTCAGTATCTCGAAAAAACAAATGACGATTGTCGCGGTGAGTTGCAAATGCATGTTTGAGATGCACCCTGCACGCCATACCGAAGGCTTTGGAGCAACATTTCAATGGGGGGGATCGCAGCCCAGAGTCTTGCAGGTCATCGTCCTCCCGCCATGAGGTCGAACTGTACGAAATCCACTTGCTTGGCGGAAGAATCTTGTACACTGAATTTTGTAGAATATGGTGATAGGCAAAAGTTTTCTTGTACCGCTGCACGGAGAAACAAAAATTGGAGGAGCTGGGATTTGAACCCAGGACTTTCTGCATGCGAAGCAGACACTCTACCACTGAGTTACACCCCCGCCAGAGCAAGTACATCTGGGACGAGTGCCTCGTGGATCCTACTGTCATTATTTCTTAGGTTTGAACGGTACAGTAAGTGTTGGAGGAACCTATTCATGACAAGACCTAAGCAGCGTCGACTCCGTGGCGCAACGGTAGCGCGTCTGACTCCAGATCAGAAGGTTGCGTGTTCAAATCACGTCGGGGTCACAATGAAATTTTCGTTTACGGAAGCCATAGGCGAGTATGTCAGTTTAATCAGATACCAAACGATTACGGAGAACGGACGAACAGAACTTGCTTGAAAAAAGCTACTAGTGCAATTTTCGCGTTCTGACATTAAGGTGAAGGCGCCGACTCGCACGTTCTCCAGGCGCGAAGTGTCTAGTATTTTTGATATTTATATCGTTTAACGCTAATATATAACTGAGAGATAATGATTACGCAATATTTTGCTCGATTAGACGTCTTTAGCCAGGCAGAGTATAATACTTTTCCTTAAGTTATGGGAACAGAAAGATCGTGAAAGGGGGTATAGCTCAGTCGTAGAGCATTCGACTGCAGATCGAGAGGTCCCCGGTTCAATCCCGGGTGCCCCCTTCATTTTTCAGTATCTCGAAAAAACAAATGACGATTGTCGCGGTGAGTTGCAAATGCATGTTTGAGATGCACCCTGCACGCCATACCGAAGGCTTTGGAGCAACATTTCAATGGGGGGGATCGCAGCCCAGAGTCTTGCAGGTCATCGTCCTCCCGCCATGAGGTCGAACTGTACGAAATCCACTTGCTTGGCGGAAGAATCTTGTACACTGAATTTTGTAGAATATGGTGATAGGCAAAAGTTTTCTTGTACCGCTGCACGGAGAAACAAAAATTGGAGGAGCTGGGATTTGAACCCAGGACTTTCTGCATGCGAAGCAGACACTCTACCACTGAGTTACACCCCCGCCAGAGCAAGTACATCTGGGACGAGTGCCTCGTGGATCCTACTGTCATTATTTCTTAGGTTTGAACGGTACAGTAAGTGTTGGAGGAACCTATTCATGACAAGACCTAAGCAGCGTCGACTCCGTGGCGCAACGGTAGCGCGTCTGACTCCAGATCAGAAGGTTGCGTGTTCAAATCACGTCGGGGTCACAATGAAATTTTCGTTTACGGAAGCCATAGGCGAGTATGTCAGTTTAATCAGATACCAAACGATTACGGAGAACGGACGAACAGAACTTGCTTGAAAAAAGCTACTAGTGCAATTTTCGCGTTCTGACATTAAGGTGAAGGCGCCGACTCGCACGTTCTCCAGGCGCGAAGTGTCTAGTATTTTTGATATTTATATCGTTTAACGCTAATATATAACTGAGAGATAATGATTACGCAATATTTTGCTCGATTAGACGTCTTTAGCCAGGCAGAGTATAATACTTTTCCTTAAGTTATGGGAACAGAAAGATCGTGAAAGGGGGTATAGCTCAGTCGTAGAGCATTCGACTGCAGATCGAGAGGTCCCCGGTTCAATCCCGGGTGCCCCCTTCATTTTTCAGTATCTTGAAAAAACAAATGACGATTGTCGCGGTGAGTTGCAAATGCATGTTTGAGATGCACCCTGCACGCCATACCGAAGGCTTTGGAGCAACATTTCAATGGGGGGGATCGCAGCCCAGAGTCTTGCAGGTCATCGTCCTCCCGCCATGAGGTCGAACTGTACGAAATCCACTTGCTTGGCGGAAGAATCTTGTACACTGAATTTTGTAGAATATGGTGATAGGCAAAAGTTTTCTTGTACCGCTGCACGGAGAAACAAAAATTGGAGGAGCTGGGATTTGAACCCAGGACTTTCTGCATGCGAAGTAGACACTCTACCACTGAGTTACACCCCCGCCAGAGCAAGTACATCTGGGACGAGTGCCTCGTGGATCCTACTGTCATTATTTCTTAGGTTTGAACGGTACAGTAAGTGTTGGAGGAACCTATTCATGACAAGACCTAAGCAGCGTCGACTCCGTGGCGCAACGGTAGCGCGTCTGACTCCAGATCAGAAGGTTGCGTGTTCAAATCACGTCGGGGTCACAATGAAATTTTCGTTTACGGAAGCCATAGGCGAGTATGTCAGTTTAATCAGATACCAAACGATTACGGAGAACGGACGAACAGAACTTGCTTGAAAAAAGCTACTAGTGCAATTTTCGCGTTCTGACATTAAGGTGAAGGCGCCGACTCGCACGTTCTCCAGGCGCGAAGTGTCTAGTATTTTTGATATTTATATCGTTTAACGCTAATATATAACTGAGAGATAATGATTACGCAATATTTTGCTCGATTAGACGTCTTTAGCCAGGCAGAGTATAATACTTTTCCTTAAGTTATGGGAACAGAAAGATCGTGAAAGGGGGTATAGCTCAGTCGTAGAGCATTCGACTGCAGATCGAGAGGTCCCCGGTTCAATCCCGGGTGCCCCCTTCATTTTTCAGTATCTCGAAAAAACAAATGACGATTGTCGCGGTGAGTTGCAAATGCATGTTTGAGATGCACCCTGCACGCCATACCGAAGGCTTTGGAGCAACATTTCAATGGGGGGGATCGCAGCCCAGAGTCTTGCAGGTCATCGTCCTCCCGCCATGAGGTCGAACTGTACGAAATCCACTTGCTTGGCGGAAGAATCTTGTACACTGAATTTTGTAGAATATGGTGATAGGCAAAAGTTTTCTTGTACCGCTGCACGGAGAAACAAAAATTGGAGGAGCTGGGATTTGAACCCAGGACTTTCTGCATGCGAAGCAGACACTCTACCACTGAGTTACACCCCCGCCAGAGCAAGTACATCTGGGACGAGTGCCTCGTGGATCCTACTGTCATTATTTCTTAGGTTTGAACGGTACAGTAAGTGTTGGAGGAACCTATTCATGACAAGACCTAAGCAGCGTCGACTCCGTGGCGCAACGGTAGCGCGTCTGACTCCAGATCAGAAGGTTGCGTGTTCAAATCACGTCGGGGTCACAATGAAATTTTCGTTTACGGAAGCCATAGGCGAGTATGTCAGTTTAATCAGATACCAAACGATTACGGAGAACGGACGAACAGAACTTGCTTGAAAAAAGCTACTAGTGCAATTTTCGCGTTCTGACATTAAGGTGAAGGCGCCGACTCGCACGTTCTCCAGGCGCGAAGTGTCTAGTATTTTTGATATTTATATCGTTTAACGCTAATATATAACTGAGAGATAATGATTACGCAATATTTTGCTCGATTAGACGTCTTTAGCCAGGCAGAGTATAATACTTTTCCTTAAGTTATGGGAACAGAAAGATCGTGAAAGGGGGTATAGCTCAGTCGTAGAGCATTCGACTGCAGATCGAGAGGTCCCCGGTTCAATCCCGGGTGCCCCCTTCATTTTTCAGTATCTCGAAAAAACAAATGACGATTGTCGCGGTGAGTTGCAAATGCATGTTTGAGATGCACCCTGCACGCCATACCGAAGGCTTTGGAGCAACATTTCAATGGGGGGGATCGCAGCCCAGAGTCTTGCAGGTCATCGTCCTCCCGCCATGAGGTCGAACTGTACGAAATCCACTTGCTTGGCGGAAGAATCTTGTACACTGAATTTTGTAGAATATGGTGATAGGCAAAAGTTTTCTTGTACCGCTGCACGGAGAAACAAAAATTGGAGGAGCTGGGATTTGAACCCAGGACTTTCTGCATGCGAAGCAGACACTCTACCACTGAGTTACACCCCCGCCAGAGCAAGTACATCTGGGACGAGTGCCTCGTGGATCCTACTGTCATTATTTCTTAGGTTTGAACGGTACAGTAAGTGTTGGAGGAACCTATTCATGACAAGACCTAAGCAGCGTCGACTCCGTGGCGCAACGGTAGCGCGTCTGACTCCAGATCAGAAGGTTGCGTGTTCAAATCACGTCGGGGTCACAATGAAATTTTCGTTTACGGAAGCCATAGGCGAGTATGTCAGTTTAATCAGATACCAAACGATTACGGAGAACGGACGAACAGAACTTGCTTGAAAAAAGCTACTAGTGCAATTTTCGCGTTCTGACATTAAGGTGAAGGCGCCGACTCGCACGTTCTCCAGGCGCGAAGTGTCTAGTATTTTTGATATTTATATCGTTTAACGCTAATATATAACTGAGAGATAATGATTACGCAATATTTTGCTCGATTAGACGTCTTTAGCCAGGCAGAGTATAATACTTTTCCTTAAGTTATGGGAACAGAAAGATCGTGAAAGGGGGTATAGCTCAGTCGTAGAGCATTCGACTGCAGATCGAGAGGTCCCCGGTTCAATCCCGGGTGCCCCCTTCATTTTTCAGTATCTCGAAAAAACAAATGACGATTGTCGCGGTGAGTTGCAAATGCATGTTTGAGATGCACCCTGCACGCCATACCGAAGGCTTTGGAGCAACATTTCAATGGGGGGGATCGCAGCCCAGAGTCTTGCAGGTCATCGTCCTCCCGCCATGAGGTCGAACTGTACGAAATCCACTTGCTTGGCGGAAGAATCTTGTACACTGAATTTTGTAGAATATGGTGATAGGCAAAAGTTTTCTTGTACCGCTGCACGGAGAAACAAAAATTGGAGGAGCTGGGATTTGAACCCAGGACTTTCTGCATGCGAAGTAGACACTCTACCACTGAGTTACACCCCCGCCAGAGCAAGTACATCTGGGACGAGTGCCTCGTGGATCCTACTGTCATTATTTCTTAGGTTTGAACGGTACAGTAAGTGTTGGAGGAACCTATTCATGACAAGACCTAAGCAGCGTCGACTCCGTGGCGCAACGGTAGCGCGTCTGACTCCAGATCAGAAGGTTGCGTGTTCAAATCACGTCGGGGTCACATTGAAATTTTCGTTTACGGAAGCCATAGGCGAGTATGTCAGTTTAATCAGATACCAAACGATTACGGAGAACGGACGAACAGAACTTGCTTGAAAAAAGCTACTAGTGCAATTTTCGCGTTCTGACATTAAGGTGAAGGCGCCGACTCGCACGTTCTCCAGGCGCGAAGTGTCTAGTATTTTTGATATTTATATCGTTTAACGCTAATATATAACTGAGAGATAATGATTACGCAATATTTTGCTCGATTAGACGTCTTTAGCCAGGCAGAGTATAATACTTTTCCTTAAGTTATGGGAACAGAAAGATCGTGAAAGGGGGTATAGCTCAGTCGTAGAGCATTCGACTGCAGATCGAGAGGTCCCCGGTTCAATCCCGGGTGCCCCCTTCATTTTTCAGTATCTCGAAAAAACAAATGACGATTGTCGCGGTGAGTTGCAAATGCATGTTTGAGATGCACCCTGCACGCCATACCGAAGGCTTTGGAGCAACATTTCAATGGGGGGGATCGCAGCCCAGAGTCTTGCAGGTCATCGTCCTCCCGCCATGAGGTCGAACTGTACGAAATCCACTTGCTTGGCGGAAGAATCTTGTACACTGAATTTTGTAGAATATGGTGATAGGCAAAAGTTTTCTTGTACCGCTGCACGGAGAAACAAAAATTGGAGGAGCTGGGATTTGAACCCAGGACTTTCTGCATGCGAAGCAGACACTCTACCACTGAGTTACACCCCCGCCAGAGCAAGTACATCTGGGACGAGTGCCTCGTGGATCCTACTGTCATTATTTCTTAGGTTTGAACGGTACAGTAAGTGTTGGAGGAACCTATTCATGACAAGACCTAAGCAGCGTCGACTCCGTGGCGCAACGGTAGCGCGTCTGACTCCAGATCAGAAGGTTGCGTGTTCAAATCACGTCGGGGTCACAATGAAATTTTCGTTTACGGAAGCCATAGGCGAGTATGTCAGTTTAATCAGATACCAAACGATTACGGAGAACGGACGAACAGAACTTGCTTGAAAAAAGCTACTAGTGCAATTTTCGCGTTCTGACATTAAGGTGAAGGCGCCGACTCGCACGTTCTCCAGGCGCGAAGTGTCTAGTATTTTTGATATTTATATCGTTTAACGCTAATATATAACTGAGAGATAATGATTACGCAATATTTTGCTCGATTAGACGTCTTTAGCCAGGCAGAGTATAGTACTTTTCCTTAAGTTATGGGAACAGAAAGATCGTGAAAGGGGGTATAGCTCAGTCGTAGAGCATTCGACTGCAGATCGAGAGGTCCCCGGTTCAATCCCGGGTGCCCCCTTCATTTTTCAGTATCTCGAAAAAACAAATGACGATTGTCGCGGTGAGTTGCAAATGCATGTTTGAGATGCACCCTGCACGCCATACCGAAGGCTTTGGAGCAACATTTCAATGGGGGGGATCGCAGCCCAGAGTCTTGCAGGTCATCGTCCTCCCGCCATGAGGTCGAACTGTACGAAATCCACTTGCTTGGCGGAAGAATCTTGTACACTGAATTTTGTAGAATATGGTGATAGGCAAAAGTTTTCTTGTACCGCTGCACGGAGAAACAAAAATTGGAGGAGCTGGGATTTGAACCCAGGACTTTCTGCATGCGAAGCAGACACTCTACCACTGAGTTACACCCCCGCCAGAGCAAGTACATCTGGGACGAGTGCCTCGTGGATCCTACTGTCATTATTTCTTAGGTTTGAACGGTACAGTAAGTGTTGGAGGAACCTATTCATGACAAGACCTAAGCAGCGTCGACTCCGTGGCGCAACGGTAGCGCGTCTGACTCCAGATCAGAAGGTTGCGTGTTCAAATCACGTCGGGGTCACAATGAAATTTTCGTTTACGGAAGCCATAGGCGAGTATGTCAGTTTAATCAGATACCAAACGATTACGGAGAACGGACGAACAGAACTTGCTTGAAAAAAGCTACTAGTGCAATTTTCGCGTTCTGACATTAAGGTGAAGGCGCCGACTCGCACGTTCTCCAGGCGCGAAGTGTCTAGTATTTTTGATATTTATATCGTTTAACGCTAATATATAACTGAGAGATAATGATTACGCAATATTTTGCTCGATTAGACGTCTTTAGCCAGGCAGAGTATAATACTTTTCCTTAAGTTATGGGAACAGAAAGATCGTGAAAGGGGGTATAGCTCAGTCGTAGAGCATTCGACTGCAGATCGAGAGGTCCCCGGTTCAATCCCGGGTGCCCCCTTCATTTTTCAGTATCTCGAAAAAACAAATGACGATTGTCGCGGTGAGTTGCAAATGCATGTTTGAGATGCACCCTGCACGCCATACCGAAGGCTTTGGAGCAACATTTCAATGGGGGGGATCGCAGCCCAGAGTCTTGCAGGTCATCGTCCTCCCGCCATGAGGTCGAACTGTACGAAATCCACTTGCTTGGCGGAAGAATCTTGTACACTGAATTTTGTAGAATATGGTGATAGGCAAAAGTTTTCTTGTACCGCTGCACGGAGAAACAAAAATTGGAGGAGCTGGGATTTGAACCCAGGACTTTCTGCATGCGAAGTAGACACTCTACCACTGAGTTACACCCCCGCCAGAGCAAGTACATCTGGGACGAGTGCCTCGTGGATCCTACTGTCATTATTTCTTAGGTTTGAACGGTACAGTAAGTGTTGGAGGAACCTATTCATGACAAGACCTAAGCAGCGTCGACTCCGTGGCGCAACGGTAGCGCGTCTGACTCCAGATCAGAAGGTTGCGTGTTCAAATCACGTCGGGGTCACAATGAAATTTTCGTTTACGGAAGCCATAGGCGAGTATGTCAGTTTAATCAGATACCAAACGATTACGGAGAACGGACGAACAGAACTTGCTTGAAAAAAGCTACTAGTGCAATTTTCGCGTTCTGACATTAAGGTGAAGGCGCCGACTCGCACGTTCTCCAGGCGCGAAGTGTCTAGTATTTTTGATATTTATATCGTTTAACGCTAATATATAACTGAGAGATAATGATTACGCAATATTTTGCTCGATTAGACGTCTTTAGCCAGGCAGAGTATAATACTTTTCCTTAAGTTATGGGAACAGAAAGATCGTGAAAGGGGGTATAGCTCAGTCGTAGAGCATTCGACTGCAGATCGAGAGGTCCCCGGTTCAATCCCGGGTGCCCCCTTCATTTTTCAGTATCTCGAAAAAACAAATGACGATTGTCGCGGTGAGTTGCAAATGCATGTTTGAGATGCACCCTGCACGCCATACCGAAGGCTTTGGAGCAACATTTCAATGGGGGGGATCGCAGCCCAGAGTCTTGCAGGTCATCGTCCTCCCGCCATGAGGTCGAACTGTACGAAATCCACTTGCTTGGCGGAAGAATCTTGTACACTGAATTTTGTAGAATATGGTGATAGGCAAAAGTTTTCTTGTACCGCTGCACGGAGAAACAAAAATTGGAGGAGCTGGGATTTGAACCCAGGACTTTCTGCATGCGAAGTAGACACTCTACCACTGAGTTACACCCCCGCCAGAGCAAGTACATCTGGGACGAGTGCCTCGTGGATCCTACTGTCATTATTTCTTGGGTTTGAACGGTACAGTAAGTGTTGGAGGAACCTATTCATGACAAGACCTAAGCAGCGTCGACTCCGTGGCGCAACGGTAGCGCGTCTGACTCCAGATCAGAAGGTTGCGTGTTCAAATCACGTCGGGGTCACAATGAAATTTTCGTTTACGGAAGCCATAGGCGAGTATGTCAGTTTAATCAGATACCAAACGATTACGGAGAACGGACGAACAGAACTTGCTTGAAAAAAGCTACTAGTGCAATTTTCGCGTTCTGACATTAAGGTGAAGGCGCCGACTCGCACGTTCTCCAGGCGCGAAGTGTCTAGTATTTTTGATATTTATATCGTTTAACGCTAATATATAACTGAGAGATAATGATTACGCAATATTTTGCTCGATTAGACGTCTTTAGCCAGGCAGAGTATAATACTTTTCCTTAAGTTATGGGAAAAGAAAGATCGTGAAAGGGGGTATAGCTCAGTCGTAGAGCATTCGACTGCAGATCGAGAGGTCCCCGGTTCAATCCCGGGTGCCCCCTTCATTTTTCAGTATCTCGAAAAAACAAATGACGATTGTCGCGGTGAGTTGCAAATGCATGTTTGAGATGCACCCTGCACGCCATACCGAAGGCTTTGGAGCAACATTTCAATGGGGGGGATCGCAGCCCAGAGTCTTGCAGGTCATCGTCCTCCCGCCATGAGGTCGAACTGTACGAAATCCACTTGCTTGGCGGAAGAATCTTGTACACTGAATTTTGTAGAATATGGTGATAGGCAAAAGTTTTCTTGTACCGCTGCACGGAGAAACAAAAATTGGAGGAGCTGGGATTTGAACCCAGGACTTTCTGCATGCGAAGTAGACACTCTACCACTGAGTTACACCCCCGCCAGAGCAAGTACATCTGGGACGAGTGCCTCGTGGATCCTACTGTCATTATTTCTTAGGTTTGAACGGTACAGTAAGTGTTGGAGGAACCTATTCATGACAAGACCTAAGCAGCGTCGACTCCGTGGCGCAACGGTAGCGCGTCTGACTCCAGATCAGAAGGTTGCGTGTTCAAATCACGTCGGGGTCACAATGAAATTTTCGTTTACGGAAGCCATAGGCGAGTACGTCAGTTTAATCAGATACCAAACGATTACGGAGAACGGACGAACAGAACTTGCTTGAAAAAAGCTACTAGTGCAATTTTCGCGTTCTGACATTAAGGTGAAGGCGCCGACTCGCACGTTCTCCAGGCGCGAAGTGTCTAGTATTTTTGATATTTATATCGTTTAACGCTAATATATAACTGAGAGATAATGATTACGCAATATTTTGCTCGATTAGACGTCTTTAGCCAGGCAGAGTATAATACTTTTCCTTAAGTTATGGGAACAGAAAGATCGTGAAAGGGGGTATAGCTCAGTCGTAGAGCATTCGACTGCAGATCGAGAGGTCCCCGGTTCAATCCCGGGTGCCCCCTTCATTTTTCAGTATCTCGAAAAAACAAATGACGATTGTCGCGGTGAGTTGCAAATGCATGTTTGAGATGCACCCTGCACGCCATACCGAAGGCTTTGGAGCAACATTTCAATGGGGGGGATCGCAGCCCAGAGTCTTGCAGGTCATCGTCCTCCCGCCATGAGGTCGAACTGTACGAAATCCACTTGCTTGGCGGAAGAATCTTGTACACTGAATTTTGTAGAATATGGTGATAGGCAAAAGTTTTCTTGTACCGCTGCACGGAGAAACAAAAATTGGAGGAGCTGGGATTTGAACCCAGGACTTTCTGCATGCGAAGCAGACACTCTACCACTGAGTTACACCCCCGCCAGAGCAAGTACATCTGGGACGAGTGCCTCGTGGATCCTACTGTCATTATTTCTTAGGTTTGAACGGTACAGTAAGTGTTGGAGGAACCTATTCATGACAAGACCTAAGCAGCGTCGACTCCGTGGCGCAACGGTAGCGCGTCTGACTCCAGATCAGGAGGTTGCGTGTTCAAATCACGTCGGGGTCACAATGAAATTTTCGTTTACGGAAGCCATAGGCGAGTATGCCAGTTTAATCAGATACCAAACGATTACGGAGAACGGACGAACAGAACTTGCTTGAAAAAAGCTACTAGTGCAATTTTCGCGTTCTGACATTAAGGTGAAGGCGCCGACTCGCACGTTCTCCAGGCGCGAAGTGTCTAGTATTTTTGATATTTATATCGTTTAACGCTAATATATAACTGAGAGATAATGATTACGCAATATTTTGCTCGATTAGACGTCTTTAGCCAGGCAGAGTATAATACTTTTCCTTAAGTTATGGGAACAGAAAGATCGTGAAAGGGGGTATAGCTCAGTCGTAGAGCATTCGACTGCAGATCGAGAGGTCCCCGGTTCAATCCCGGGTGCCCCCTTCATTTTTCAGTATCTCGAAAAAACAAATGACGATTGTCGCGGTGAGTTGCAAATGCATGTTTGAGATGCACCCTGCACGCCATACCGAAGGCTTTGGAGCAACATTTCAATGGGGGGGATCGCAGCCCAGAGTCTTGCAGGTCATCGTCCTCCCGCCATGAGGTCGAACTGTACGAAATCCACTTGCTTGGCGGAAGAATCTTGTACACTGAATTTTGTAGAATATGGTGATAGGCAAAAGTTTTCTTGTACCGCTGCACGGAGAAACAAAAATTGGAGGAGCTGGGATTTGAACCCACGACTTTCTGCATGCGAAGTAGACACTCTACCACTGAGTTACACCCCCGCCAGAGCAAGTACATCTGGGACGAGTGCCTCGTGGATCCTACTGTCATTATTTCTTAGGTTTGAACGGTACAGTAAGTGTTGGAGGAACCTATTCATGACAAGACCTAAGCAGCGTCGACTCCGTGGCGCAACGGTAGCGCGTCTGACTCCAGATCAGAAGGTTGCGTGTTCAAATCACGTCGGGGTCACAATGAAATTTTCGTTTACGGAAGCCATAGGCGAGTATGTCAGTTTAATCAGATACCAAACGATTACGGAGAACGGACGAACAGAACTTGCTTGAAAAAAGCTACTAGTGCAATTTTCGCGTTCTGACATTAAGGTGAAGGCGCCGACTCGCACGTTCTCCAGGCGCGAAGTGTCTAGTATTTTTGATATTTATATCGTTTAACGCTAATATATAACTGAGAGATAATGATTACGCAATATTTTGCTCGATTAGTCGTCTTTAGCCAGGCAGAGTATAATACTTTTCCTTAAGTTATGGGAACAGAAAGATCGTGAAAGGGGGTATAGCTCAGTCGTAGAGCATTCGACTGCAGATCGAGAGGTCCCCGGTTCAATCCCGGGTGCCCCCTTCATTTTTCAGTATCTCGAAAAAACAAATGACGATTGTCGCGGTGAGTTGCAAATGCATGTTTGAGATGCACCCTGCACGCCATACCGAAGGCTTTGGAGCAACATTTCAATGGGGGGGATCGCAGCCCAGAGTCTTGCAGGTCATCGTCCTCCCGCCATGAGGTCGAACTGTACGAAATCCACTTGCTTGGCGGAAGAATCTTGTACACTGAATTTTGTAGAATATGGTGATAGGCAAAAGTTTTCTTGTACCGCTGCACGGAGAAACAAAAATTGGAGGAGCTGGGATTTGAACCCAGGACTTTCTGCATGCGAAGCAGACACTCTACCACTGAGTTACACCCCCGCCAGAGCAAGTACATCTGGGACGAGTGCCTCGTGGATCCTACTGTCATTATTTCTTAGGTTTGAACGGTACAGTAAGTGTTGGAGGAACCTATTCATGACAAGACCTAAGCAGCGTCGACTCCGTGGCGCAACGGTAGCGCGTCTGACTCCAGATCAGAAGGTTGCGTGTTCAAATCACGTCGGGGTCACAATGAAATTTTCGTTTACGGAAGCCATAGGCGAGTATGTCAGTTTAATCAGATACCAAACGATTACGGAGAACGGACGAACAGAACTTGCTTGAAAAAAGCTACTAGTGCAATTTTCGCGTTCTGACATTAAGGTGAAGGCGCCGACTCGCACGTTCTCCAGGCGCGAAGTGTCTAGTATTTTTGATATTTATATCGTTTAACGCTAATATATAACTGAGAGATAATGATTACGCAATATTTTGCTCGATTAGACGTCTTTAGCCAGGCAGAGTATAATACTTTTCCTTAAGTTATGGGAACAGAAAGATCGTGAAAGGGGGTATAGCTCAGTCGTAGAGCATTCGACTGCAGATCGAGAGGTCCCCGGTTCAATCCCGGGTGCCCCCTTCATTTTTCAGTATCTCGAAAAAACAAATGACGATTGTCGCGGTGAGTTGCAAATGCATGTTTGAGATGCACCCTGCACGCCATACCGAAGGCTTTGGAGCAACATTTCAATGGGGGGGATCGCAGCCCAGAGTCTTGCAGGTCATCGTCCTCCCGCCATGAGGTCGAACTGTACGAAATCCACTTGCTTGGCGGAAGAATCTTGTACACTGAATTTTGTAGAATATGGTGATAGGCAAAAGTTTTCTTGTACCGCTGCACGGAGAAACAAAAATTGGAGGAGCTGGGATTTGAACCCAGGACTTTCTGCATGCGAAGTAGACACTCTACCACTGAGTTACACCCCCGCCAGAGCAAGTACATCTGGGACGAGTGCCTCGTGGATCCTACTGTCATTATTTCTTAGGTTTGAACGGTACAGTAAGTGTTGGAGGAACCTATTCATGACAAGACCTAAGCAGCGTCGACTCCGTGGCGCAACGGTAGCGCGTCTGACTCCAGATCAGAAGGTTGCGTGTTCAAATCACGTCGGGGTCACAATGAAATTTTCGTTTACGGAAGCCATAGGCGAGTATGTCAGTTTAATCAGATACCAAACGATTACGGAGAACGGACGAACAGAACTTGCTTGAAAAAAGCTACTAGTGCAATTTTCGCGTTCTGACATTAAGGTGAAGGCGCCGACTCGCACGTTCTCCAGGCGCGAAGTGTCTAGTATTTTTGATATTTATATCGTTTAACGCTAATATATAACTGAGAGATAATGATTACGCAATATTTCGCTCGATTAGACGTCTTTAGCCAGGCAGAGTATAATACTTTTCCTTAAGTTATGGGAACAGAAAGATCGTGAAAGGGGGTATAGCTCAGTCGTAGAGCATTCGACTGCAGATCGAGAGGTCCCCGGTTCAATCCCGGGTGCCCCCTTCATTTTTCAGTATCTCGAAAAAACAAATGACGATTGTCGCGGTGAGTTGCAAATGCATGTTTGAGATGCACCCTGCACGCCATACCGAAGGCTTTGGAGCAACATTTCAATGGGGGGGATCGCAGCCCAGAGTCTTGCAGGTCATCGTCCTCCCGCCATGAGGTCGAACTGTACGAAATCCACTTGCTTGGCGGAAGAATCTTGTACACTGAATTTTGTAGAATATGGTGATAGGCAAAAGTTTTCTTGTACCGCTGCACGGAGAAACAAAAATTGGAGGAGCTGGGATTTGAACCCAGGACTTTCTGCATGCGAAGCAGACACTCTACCACTGAGTTACACCCCCGCCAGAGCAAGTACATCTGGGACGAGTGCCTCGTGGATCCTACTGTCATTATTTCTTAGGTTTGAACGGTACAGTAAGTGTTGGAGGAACCTATTCATGACAAGACCTAAGCAGCGTCGACTCCGTGGCGCAACGGTAGCGCGTCTGACTCCAGATCAGAAGGTTGCGTGTTCAAATCACGTCGGGGTCACAATGAAATTTTCGTTTACGGAAGCCATAGGCGAGTATGTCAGTTTAATCAGATACCAAACGATTACGGAGAACGGACGAACAGAACTTGCTTGAAAAAAGCTACTAGTGCAATTTTCGCGTTCTGACATTAAGGTGAAGGCGCCGACTCGCACGTTCTCCAGGCGCGAAGTGTCTAGTATTTTTGATATTTATATCGTTTAACGCTAATATATAACTGAGAGATAATGATTACGCAATATTTTGCTCGATTAGACGTCTTTAGCCAGGCAGAGTATAATACTTTTCCTTAAGTTATGGGAACAGAAAGATCGTGAAAGGGGGTATAGCTCAGTCGTAGAGCATTCGACTGCAGATCGAGAGGTCCCCGGTTCAATCCCGGGTGCCCCCTTCATTTTTCAGTATCTCGAAAAAACAAATGACGATTGTCGCGGTGAGTTGCAAATGCATGTTTGAGATGCACCCTGCACGCCATACCGAAGGCTTTGGAGCAACATTTCAATGGGGGGGATCGCAGCCCAGAGTCTTGCAGGTCATCGTCCTCCCGCCATGAGGTCGAACTGTACGAAATCCACTTGCTTGGCGGAAGAATCTTGTACACTGAATTTTGTAGAATATGGTGATAGGCAAAAGTTTTCTTGTACCGCTGCACGGAGAAACAAAAATTGGAGGAGCTGGGATTTGAACCCAGGACTTTCTGCATGCGAAGTAGACACTCTACCACTGAGTTACACCCCCGCCAGAGCAAGTTCATCTGGGACGAGTGCCTCGTGGATCCTACTGTCATTATTTCTTAGGTTTGAACGGTACAGTAAGTGTTGGAGGAACCTATTCATGACAAGACCTAAGCAGCGTCGACTCCGTGGCGCAACGGTAGCGCGTCTGACTCCAGATCAGAAGGTTGCGTGTTCAAATCACGTCGGGGTCACAATGAAATTTTCGTTTACGGAAGCCATAGGCGAGTATGTCAGTTTAATCAGATACCAAACGATTACGGAGAACGGACGAACAGAACTTGCTTGAAAAAAGCTACTAGTGCAATTTTCGCGTTCTGACATTAAGGTGAAGGCGCCGACTCGCACGTTCTCCAGGCGCGAAGTGTCTAGTATTTTTGATATTTATATCGTTTAACGCTAATATATAACTGAGAGATAATGATTACGCAATATTTTGCTCGATTAGACGTCTTTAGCCAGGCAGAGTATAATACTTTTCCTTAAGTTATGGGAACAGAAAGATCGTGAAAGGGGGTATAGCTCAGTCGTAGAGCATTCGACTGCAGATCGAGAGGTCCCCGGTTCAATCCCGGGTGCCCCCTTCATTTTTCAGTATCTCGAAAAAACAAATGACGATTGTCGCGGTGAGTTGCAAATGCATGTTTGAGATGCACCCTGCACGCCATACCGAAGGCTTTGGAGCAACATTTCAATGGGGGGGATCGCAGCCCAGAGTCTTGCAGGTCATCGTCCTCCCGCCATGAGGTCGAACTGTACGAAATCCACTTGCTTGGCGGAAGAATCTTGTACACTGAATTTTGTAGAATATGGTGATAGGCAAAAGTTTTCTTGTACCGCTGCACGGAGAAACAAAAATTGGAGGAGCTGGGATTTGAACCCAGGACTTTCTGCATGCGAAGCAGACACTCTACCACTGAGTTACACCCCCGCCAGAGCAAGTACATCTGGGACGAGTGCCTCGTGGATCCTACTGTCATTATTTCTTAGGTTTGAACGGTACAGTAAGTGTTGGAGGAACCTATTCATGACAAGACCTAAGCAGCGTCGACTCCGTGGCGCAACGGTAGCGCGTCTGACTCCAGATCAGAAGGTTGCGTGTTCAAATCACGTCGGGGTCACAATGAAATTTTCGTTTACGGAAGCCATAGGCGAGTATGTCAGTTTAATCAGATACCAAACGATTACGGAGAACGGACGAACAGAACTTGCTTGAAAAAAGCTACTAGTGCAATTTTCGCGTTCTGACATTAAGGTGAAGGCGCCGACTCGCACGTTCTCCAGGCGCGAAGTGTCTAGTATTTTTGATATTTATATCGTTTAACGCTAATATATAACTGAGAGATAATGATTACGCAATATTTTGCTCGATTAGACGTCTTTAGCCAGGCAGAGTATAATACTTTTCCTTAAGTTATGGGAACAGAAAGATCGTGAAAGGGGGTATAGCTCAGTCGTAGAGCATTCGACTGCAGATCGAGAGGTCCCCGGTTCAATCCCGGGTGCCCCCTTCATTTTTCAGTATCTCGAAAAAACAAATGACGATTGTCGCGGTGAGTTGCAAATGCATGTTTGAGATGCACCCTGCACGCCATACCGAAGGCTTTGGAGCAACATTTCAATGGGGGGGATCGCAGCCCAGAGTCTTGCAGGTCATCGTCCTCCCGCCATGAGGTCGAACTGTACGAAATCCACTTGCTTGGCGGAAGAATCTTGTACACTGAATTTTGTAGAATATGGTGATAGGCAAAAGTTTTCTTGTACCGCTGCACGGAGAAACAAAAATTGGAGGAGCTGGGATTTGAACCCAGGACTTTCTGCATGCGAAGCAGACACTCTACCACTGAGTTACACCCCCGCCAGAGCAAGTACATCTGGGACGAGTGCCTCGTGGATCCTACTGTCATTATTTCTTAGGTTTGAACGGTACAGTAAGTGTTGGAGGAACCTATTCATGACAAGACCTAAGCAGCGTCGACTCCGTGGCGCAACGGTAGCGCGTCTGACTCCAGATCAGAAGGTTGCGTGTTCAAATCACGTCGGGGTCACAATGAAATTTTCGTTTACGGAAGCCATAGGCGAGTATGTCAGTTTAATCAGATACCAAACGATTACGGAGAACGGACGAACAGAACTTGCTTGAAAAAAGCTACTAGTGCAATTTTCGCGTTCTGACATTAAGGTGAAGGCGCCGACTCGCACGTTCTCCAGGCGCGAAGTGTCTAGTATTTTTGATATTTATATCGTTTAACGCTAATATATAACTG
This sequence comes from Schistocerca americana, assembly GCF_021461395.2. NCBI lineage: Eukaryota > Metazoa > Arthropoda > Insecta > Orthoptera > Acrididae > Schistocerca > Schistocerca americana. The sequence continues at coordinate 37,198 of NW_025726498.1, forward strand.
AGAGATAATGATTACGCAATATTTTGCTCGATTAGACGTCTTTAGCCAGGCAGAGTATAATACTTTTCCTTAAGTTATGGGAACAGAAAGATCGTGAAAGGGGGTATAGCTCAGTCGTAGAGCATTCGACTGCAGATCGAGAGGTCCCCGGTTCAATCCCGGGTGCCCCCTTCATTTTTCAGTATCTCGAAAAAACAAATGACGATTGTCGCGGTGAGTTGCAAATGCATGTTTGAGATGCACCCTGCACGCCATACCGAAGGCTTTGGAGCAACATTTCAATGGGGGGGATCGCAGCCCAGAGTCTTGCAGGTCATCGTCCTCCCGCCATGAGGTCGAACTGTACGAAATCCACTTGCTTGGCGGAAGAATCTTGTACACTGAATTTTGTAGAATATGGTGATAGGCAAAAGTTTTCTTGTACCGCTGCACGGAGAAACAAAAATTGGAGGAGCTGGGATTTGAACCCAGGACTTTCTGCATGCGAAGCAGACACTCTACCACTGAGTTACACCCCCGCCAGAGCAAGTACATCTGGGACGAGTGCCTCGTGGATCCTACTGTCATTATTTCTTAGGTTTGAACGGTACAGTAAGTGTTGGAGGAACCTATTCATGACAAGACCTAAGCAGCGTCGACTCCGTGGCGCAACGGTAGCGCGTCTGACTCCAGATCAGAAGGTTGCGTGTTCAAATCACGTCGGGGTCACAATGAAATTTTCGTTTACGGAAGCCATAGGCGAGTATGTCAGTTTAATCAGATACCAAACGATTACGGAGAACGGACGAACAGAACTTGCTTGAAAAAAGCTACTAGTGCAATTTTCGCGTTCTGACATTAAGGTGAAGGCGCCGACTCGCACGTTCTCCAGGCGCGAAGTGTCTAGTATTTTTGATATTTATATCGTTTAACGCTAATATATAACTGAGAGATAATGATTACGCAATATTTTGCTCGATTAGACGTCTTTAGCCAGGCAGAGTATAATACTTTTCCTTAAGTTATGGGAACAGAAAGATCGTGAAAGGGGGTATAGCTCAGTCGTAGAGCATTCGACTGCAGATCGAGAGGTCCCCGGTTCAATCCCGGGTGCCCCCTTCATTTTTCAGTATCTCGAAAAAACAAATGACGATTGTCGCGGTGAGTTGCAAATGCATGTTTGAGATGCACCCTGCACGCCATACCGAAGGCTTTGGAGCAACATTTCAATGGGGGGGATCGCAGCCCAGAGTCTTGCAGGTCATCGTCCTCCCGCCATGAGGTCGAACTGTACGAAATCCACTTGCTTGGCGGAAGAATCTTGTACACTGAATTTTGTAGAATATGGTGATAGGCAAAAGTTTTCTTGTACCGCTGCACGGAGAAACAAAAATTGGAGGAGCTGGGATTTGAACCCAGGACTTTCTGCATGCGAAGCAGACACTCTACCACTGAGTTACACCCCCGCCAGAGCAAGTACATCTGGGACGAGTGCCTCGTGGATCCTACTGTCATTATTTCTTAGGTTTGAACGGTACAGTAAGTGTTGGAGGAACCTATTCATGACAAGACCTAAGCAGCGTCGACTCCGTGGCGCAACGGTAGCGCGTCTGACTCCAGATCAGAAGGTTGCGTGTTCAAATCACGTCGGGGTCACAATGAAATTTTCGTTTACGGAAGCCATAGGCGAGTATGTCAGTTTAATCAGATACCAAACGATTACGGAGAACGGACGAACAGAACTTGCTTGAAAAAAGCTACTAGTGCAATTTTCGCGTTCTGACATTAAGGTGAAGGCGCCGACTCGCACGTTCTCCAGGCGCGAAGTGTCTAGTATTTTTGATATTTATATCGTTTAACGCTAATATATAACTGAGAGATAATGATTACGCAATATTTTGCTCGATTAGACGTCTTTAGCCAGGCAGAGTATAATACTTTTCCTTAAGTTATGGGAACAGAAAGATCGTGAAAGGGGGTATAGCTCAGTCGTAGAGCATTCGACTGCAGATCGAGAGGTCCCCGGTTCAATCCCGGGTGCCCCCTTCATTTTTCAGTATCTCGAAAAAACAAATGACGATTGTCGCGGTGAGTTGCAAATGCATGTTTGAGATGCACCCTGCACGCCATACCGAAGGCTTTGGAGCAACATTTCAATGGGGGGGATCGCAGCCCAGAGTCTTGCAGGTCATCGTCCTCCCGCCATGAGGTCGAACTGTACGAAATCCACTTGCTTGGCGGAAGAATCTTGTACACTGAATTTTGTAGAATATGGTGATAGGCAAAAGTTTTCTTGTACCGCTGCACGGAGAAACAAAAATTGGAGGAGCTGGGATTTGAACCCAGGACTTTCTGCATGCGAAGCAGACACTCTACCACTGAGTTACACCCCCGCCAGAGCAAGTACATCTGGGACGAGTGCCTCGTGGATCCTACTGTCATTATTTCTTAGGTTTGAACGGTACAGTAAGTGTTGGAGGAACCTATTCATGACAAGACCTAAGCAGCGTCGACTCCGTGGCGCAACGGTAGCGCGTCTGACTCCAGATCAGAAGGTTGCGTGTTCAAATCACGTCGGGGTCACAATGAAATTTTCGTTTACGGAAGCCATAGGCGAGTATGTCAGTTTAATCAGATACCAAACGATTACGGAGAACGGACGAACAGAACTTGCTTGAAAAAAGCTACTAGTGCAATTTTCGCGTTCTGACATTAAGGTGAAGGCGCCGACTCGCACGTTCTCCAGGCGCGAAGTGTCTAGTATTTTTGATATTTATATCGTTTAACGCTAATATATAACTGAGAGATAATGATTACGCAATATTTTGCTCGATTAGACGTCTTTAGCCAGGCAGAGTATAGTACTTTTCCTTAAGTTATGGGAACAGAAAGATCGTGAAAGGGGGTATAGCTCAGTCGTAGAGCATTCGACTGCAGATCGAGAGGTCCCCGGTTCAATCCCGGGTGCCCCCTTCATTTTTCAGTATCTCGAAAAAACAAATGACGATTGTCGCGGTGAGTTGCAAATGCATGTTTGAGATGCACCCTGCACGCCATACCGAAGGCTTTGGAGCAACATTTCAATGGGGGGGATCGCAGCCCAGAGTCTTGCAGGTCATCGTCCTCCCGCCATGAGGTCGAACTGTACGAAATCCACTTGCTTGGCGGAAGAATCTTGTACACTGAATTTTGTAGAATATGGTGATAGGCAAAAGTTTTCTTGTACCGCTGCACGGAGAAACAAAAATTGGAGGAGCTGGGATTTGAACCCAGGACTTTCTGCATGCGAAGCAGACACTCTACCACTGAGTTACACCCCCGCCAGAGCAAGTACATCTGGGACGAGTGCCTCGTGGATCCTACTGTCATTATTTCTTAGGTTTGAACGGTACAGTAAGTGTTGGAGGAACCTATTCATGACAAGACCTAAGCAGCGTCGACTCCGTGGCGCAACGGTAGCGCGTCTGACTCCAGATCAGAAGGTTGCGTGTTCAAATCACGTCGGGGTCACAATGAAATTTTCGTTTACGGAAGCCATAGGCGAGTATGTCAGTTTAATCAGATACCAAACGATTACGGAGAACGGACGAACAGAACTTGCTTGAAAAAAGCTACTAGTGCAATTTTCGCGTTCTGACATTAAGGTGAAGGCGCCGACTCGCACGTTCTCCAGGCGCGAAGTGTCTAGTATTTTTGATATTTATATCGTTTAACGCTAATATATAACTGAGAGATAATGATTACGCAATATTTTGCTCGATTAGACGTCTTTAGCCAGGCAGAGTATAATACTTTTCCTTAAGTTATGGGAACAGAAAGATCGTGAAAGGGGGTATAGCTCAGTCGTAGAGCATTCGACTGCAGATCGAGAGGTCCCCGGTTCAATCCCGGGTGCCCCCTTCATTTTTCAGTATCTCGAAAAAACAAATGACGATTGTCGCGGTGAGTTGCAAATGCATGTTTGAGATGCACCCTGCACGCCATACCGAAGGCTTTGGAGCAACATTTCAATGGGGGGGATCGCAGCCCAGAGTCTTGCAGGTCATCGTCCTCCCGCCATGAGGTCGAACTGTACGAAATCCACTTGCTTGGCGGAAGAATCTTGTACACTGAATTTTGTAGAATATGGTGATAGGCAAAAGTTTTCTTGTACCGCTGCACGGAGAAACAAAAATTGGAGGAGCTGGGATTTGAACCCAGGACTTTCTGCATGCGAAGCAGACACTCTACCACTGAGTTACACCCCCGCCAGAGCAAGTACATCTGGGACGAGTGCCTCGTGGATCCTACTGTCATTATTTCTTAGGTTTGAACGGTACAGTAAGTGTTGGAGGAACCTATTCATGACAAGACCTAAGCAGCGTCGACTCCGTGGCGCAACGGTAGCGCGTCTGACTCCAGATCAGAAGGTTGCGTGTTCAAATCACGTCGGGGTCACAATGAAATTTTCGTTTACGGAAGCCATAGGCGAGTATGTCAGTTTAATCAGATACCAAACGATTACGGAGAACGGACGAACAGAACTTGCTTGAAAAAAGCTACTAGTGCAATTTTCGCGTTCTGACATTAAGGTGAAGGCGCCGACTCGCACGTTCTCCAGGCGCGAAGTGTCTAGTATTTTTGATATTTATATCGTTTAACGCTAATATATAACTGAGAGATAATGATTACGCAATATTTTGCTCGATTAGACGTCTTTAGCCAGGCAGAGTATAATACTTTTCCTTAAGTTATGGGAACAGAAAGATCGTGAAAGGGGGTATAGCTCAGTCGTAGAGCATTCGACTGCAGATCGAGAGGTCCCCGGTTCAATCCCGGGTGCCCCCTTCATTTTTCAGTATCTCGAAAAAACAAATGACGATTGTCGCGGTGAGTTGCAAATGCATGTTTGAGATGCACCCTGCACGCCATACCGAAGGCTTTGGAGCAACATTTCAATGGGGGGGATCGCAGCCCAGAGTCTTGCAGGTCATCGTCCTCCCGCCATGAGGTCGAACTGTACGAAATCCACTTGCTTGGCGGAAGAATCTTGTACACTGAATTTTGTAGAATATGGTGATAGGCAAAAGTTTTCTTGTACCGCTGCACGGAGAAACAAAAATTGGAGGAGCTGGGATTTGAACCCAGGACTTTCTGCATGCGAAGCAGACACTCTACCACTGAGTTACACCCCCGCCAGAGCAAGTACATCTGGGACGAGTGCCTCGTGGATCCTACTGTCATTATTTCTTAGGTTTGAACGGTACAGTAAGTGTTGGAGGAACCTATTCATGACAAGACCTAAGCAGCGTCGACTCCGTGGCGCAACGGTAGCGCGTCTGACTCCAGATCAGAAGGTTGCGTGTTCAAATCACGTCGGGGTCACAATGAAATTTTCGTTTACGGAAGCCATAGGCGAGTATGTCAGTTTAATCAGATACCAAACGATTACGGAGAACGGACGAACAGAACTTGCTTGAAAAAAGCTACTAGTGCAATTTTCGCGTTCTGACATTAAGGTGAAGGCGCCGACTCGCACGTTCTCCAGGCGCGAAGTGTCTAGTATTTTTGATATTTATATCGTTTAACGCTAATATATAACTGAGAGATAATGATTACGCAATATTTTGCTCGATTAGACGTCTTTAGCCAGGCAGAGTATAATACTTTTCCTTAAGTTATGGGAACAGAAAGATCGTGAAAGGGGGTATAGCTCAGTCGTAGAGCATTCGACTGCAGATCGAGAGGTCCCCGGTTCAATCCCGGGTGCCCCCTTCATTTTTCAGTATCTCGAAAAAACAAATGACGATTGTCGCGGTGAGTTGCAAATGCATGTTTGAGATGCACCCTGCACGCCATACCGAAGGCTTTGGAGCAACATTTCAATGGGGGGGATCGCAGCCCAGAGTCTTGCAGGTCATCGTCCTCCCGCCATGAGGTCGAACTGTACGAAATCCACTTGCTTGGCGGAAGAATCTTGTACACTGAATTTTGTAGAATATGGTGATAGGCAAAAGTTTTCTTGTACCGCTGCACGGAGAAACAAAAATTGGAGGAGCTGGGATTTGAACCCAGGACTTTCTGCATGCGAAGCAGACACTCTACCACTGAGTTACACCCCCGCCAGAGCAAGTACATCTGGGACGAGTGCCTCGTGGATCCTACTGTCATTATTTCTTAGGTTTGAACGGTACAGTAAGTGTTGGAGGAACCTATTCATGACAAGACCTAAGCAGCGTCGACTCCGTGGCGCAACGGTAGCGCGTCTGACTCCAGATCAGAAGGTTGCGTGTTCAAATCACGTCGGGGTCACAATGAAATTTTCGTTTACGGAAGCCATAGGCGAGTATGTCAGTTTAATCAGATACCAAACGATTACGGAGAACGGACGAACAGAACTTGCTTGAAAAAAGCTACTAGTGCAATTTTCGCGTTCTGACATTAAGGTGAAGGCGCCGACTCGCACGTTCTCCAGGCGCGAAGTGTCTAGTATTTTTGATATTTATATCGTTTAACGCTAATATATAACTGAGAGATAATGATTACGCAATATTTTGCTCGATTAGACGTCTTTAGCCAGGCAGAGTATAATACTTTTCCTTAAGTTATGGGAACAGAAAGATCGTGAAAGGGGGTATAGCTCAGTCGTAGAGCATTCGACTGCAGATCGAGAGGTCCCCGGTTCAATCCCGGGTGCCCCCTTCATTTTTCAGTATCTCGAAAAAACAAATGACGATTGTCGCGGTGAGTTGCAAATGCATGTTTGAGATGCACCCTGCACGCCATACCGAAGGCTTTGGAGCAACATTTCAATGGGGGGGATCGCAGCCCAGAGTCTTGCAGGTCATCGTCCTCCCGCCATGAGGTCGAACTGTACGAAATCCACTTGCTTGGCGGAAGAATCTTGTACACTGAATTTTGTAGAATATGGTGATAGGCAAAAGTTTTCTTGTACCGCTGCACGGAGAAACAAAAATTGGAGGAGCTGGGATTTGAACCCAGGACTTTCTGCATGCGAAGCAGACACTCTACCACTGAGTTACACCCCCGCCAGAGCAAGTACATCTGGGACGAGTGCCTCGTGGATCCTACTGTCATTATTTCTTAGGTTTGAACGGTACAGTAAGTGTTGGAGGAACCTATTCATGACAAGACCTAAGCAGCGTCGACTCCGTGGCGCAACGGTAGCGCGTCTGACTCCAGATCAGAAGGTTGCGTGTTCAAATCACGTCGGGGTCACAATGAAATTTTCGTTTACGGAAGCCATAGGCGAGTATGTCAGTTTAATCAGATACCAAACGATTACGGAGAACGGACGAACAGAACTTGCTTGAAAAAAGCTACTAGTGCAATTTTCGCGTTCTGACATTAAGGTGAAGGCGCCGACTCGCACGTTCTCCAGGCGCGAAGTGTCTAGTATTTTTGATATTTATATCGTTTAACGCTAATATATAACTGAGAGATAATGATTACGCAATATTTTGCTCGATTAGACGTCTTTAGCCAGGCAGAGTATAATACTTTTCCTTAAGTTATGGGAACAGAAAGATCGTGAAAGGGGGTATAGCTCAGTCGTAGAGCATTCGACTGCAGATCGAGAGGTCCCCGGTTCAATCCCGGGTGCCCCCTTCATTTTTCAGTATCTCGAAAAAACAAATGACGATTGTCGCGGTGAGTTGCAAATGCATGTTTGAGATGCACCCTGCACGCCATACCGAAGGCTTTGGAGCAACATTTCAATGGGGGGGATCGCAGCCCAGAGTCTTGCAGGTCATCGTCCTCCCGCCATGAGGTCGAACTGTACGAAATCCACTTGCTTGGCGGAAGAATCTTGTACACTGAATTTTGTAGAATATGGTGATAGGCAAAAGTTTTCTTGTACCGCTGCACGGAGAAACAAAAATTGGAGGAGCTGGGATTTGAACCCAGGACTTTCTGCATGCGAAGCAGACACTCTACCACTGAGTTACACCCCCGCCAGAGCAAGTACATCTGGGACGAGTGCCTCGTGGATCCTACTGTCATTATTTCTTAGGTTTGAACGGTACAGTAAGTGTTGGAGGAACCTATTCATGACAAGACCTAAGCAGCGTCGACTCCGTGGCGCAACGGTAGCGCGTCTGACTCCAGATCAGAAGGTTGCGTGTTCAAATCACGTCGGGGTCACAATGAAATTTTCGTTTACGGAAGCCATAGGCGAGTATGTCAGTTTAATCAGATACCAAACGATTACGGAGAACGGACGAACAGAACTTGCTTGAAAAAAGCTACTAGTGCAATTTTCGCGTTCTGACATTAAGGTGAAGGCGCCGACTCGCACGTTCTCCAGGCGCGAAGTGTCTAGTATTTTTGATATTTATATCGTTTAACGCTAATATATAACTGAGAGATAATGATTACGCAATATTTTGCTCGATTAGACGTCTTTAGCCAGGCAGAGTATAATACTTTTCCTTAAGTTATGGGAACAGAAAGATCGTGAAAGGGGGTATAGCTCAGTCGTAGAGCATTCGACTGCAGATCGAGAGGTCCCCGGTTCAATCCCGGGTGCCCCCTTCATTTTTCAGTATCTCGAAAAAACAAATGACGATTGTCGCGGTGAGTTGCAAATGCATGTTTGAGATGCACCCTGCACGCCATACCGAAGGCTTTGGAGCAACATTTCAATGGGGGGGATCGCAGCCCAGAGTCTTGCAGGTCATCGTCCTCCCGCCATGAGGTCGAACTGTACGAAATCCACTTGCTTGGCGGAAGAATCTTGTACACTGAATTTTGTAGAATATGGTGATAGGCAAAAGTTTTCTTGTACCGCTGCACGGAGAAACAAAAATTGGAGGAGCTGGGATTTGAACCCAGGACTTTCTGCATGCGAAGCAGACACTCTACCACTGAGTTACACCCCCGCCAGAGCAAGTACATCTGGGACGAGTGCCTCGTGGATCCTACTGTCATTATTTCTTAGGTTTGAACGGTACAGTAAGTGTTGGAGGAACCTATTCATGACAAGACCTAAGCAGCGTCGACTCCGTGGCGCAACGGTAGCGCGTCTGACTCCAGATCAGAAGGTTGCGTGTTCAAATCACGTCGGGGTCACAATGAAATTTTCGTTTACGGAAGCCATAGGCGAGTATGTCAGTTTAATCAGATACCAAACGATTACGGAGAACGGACGAACAGAACTTGCTTGAAAAAAGCTACTAGTGCAATTTTCGCGTTCTGACATTAAGGTGAAGGCGCCGACTCGCACGTTCTCCAGGCGCGAAGTGTCTAGTATTTTTGATATTTATATCGTTTAACGCTAATATATAACTGAGAGATAATGATTACGCAATATTTTGCTCGATTAGACGTCTTTAGCCAGGCAGAGTATAATACTTTTCCTTAAGTTATGGGAACAGAAAGATCGTGAAAGGGGGTATAGCTCAGTCGTAGAGCATTCGACTGCAGATCGAGAGGTCCCCGGTTCAATCCCGGGTGCCCCCTTCATTTTTCAGTATCTCGAAAAAACAAATGACGATTGTCGCGGTGAGTTGCAAATGCATGTTTGAGATGCACCCTGCACGCCATACCGAAGGCTTTGGAGCAACATTTCAATGGGGGGGATCGCAGCCCAGAGTCTTGCAGGTCATCGTCCTCCCGCCATGAGGTCGAACTGTACGAAATCCACTTGCTTGGCGGAAGAATCTTGTACACTGAATTTTGTAGAATATGGTGATAGGCAAAAGTTTTCTTGTACCGCTGCACGGAGAAACAAAAATTGGAGGAGCTGGGATTTGAACCCAGGACTTTCTGCATGCGAAGCAGACACTCTACCACTGAGTTACACCCCCGCCAGAGCAAGTACATCTGGGACGAGTGCCTCGTGGATCCTACTGTCATTATTTCTTAGGTTTGAACGGTACAGTAAGTGTTGGAGGAACCTATTCATGACAAGACCTAAGCAGCGTCGACTCCGTGGCGCAACGGTAGCGCGTCTGACTCCAGATCAGAAGGTTGCGTGTTCAAATCACGTCGGGGTCACAATGAAATTTTCGTTTACGGAAGCCATAGGCGAGTATGTCAGTTTAATCAGATACCAAACGATTACGGAGAACGGACGAACAGAACTTGCTTGAAAAAAGCTACTAGTGCAATTTTCGCGTTCTGACATTAAGGTGAAGGCGCCGACTCGCACGTTCTCCAGGCGCGAAGTGTCTAGTATTTTTGATATTTATATCGTTTAACGCTAATATATAACTGAGAGATAATGATTACGCAATATTTTGCTCGATTAGACGTCTTTAGCCAGGCAGAGTATAATACTTTTCCTTAAGTTATGGGAACAGAAAGATCGTGAAAGGGGGTATAGCTCAGTCGTAGAGCATTCGACTGCAGATCGAGAGGTCCCCGGTTCAATCCCGGGTGCCCCCTTCATTTTTCAGTATCTCGAAAAAACAAATGACGATTGTCGCGGTGAGTTGCAAATGCATGTTTGAGATGCACCCTGCACGCCATACCGAAGGCTTTGGAGCAACATTTCAATGGGGGGGATCGCAGCCCAGAGTCTTGCAGGTCATCGTCCTCCCGCCATGAGGTCGAACTGTACGAAATCCACTTGCTTGGCGGAAGAATCTTGTACACTGAATTTTGTAGAATATGGTGATAGGCAAAAGTTTTCTTGTACCGCTGCACGGAGAAACAAAAATTGGAGGAGCTGGGATTTGAACCCAGGACTTTCTGCATGCGAAGCAGACACTCTACCACTGAGTTACACCCCCGCCAGAGCAAGTACATCTGGGACGAGTGCCTCGTGGATCCTACTGTCATTATTTCTTAGGTTTGAACGGTACAGTAAGTGTTGGAGGAACCTATTCATGACAAGACCTAAGCAGCGTCGACTCCGTGGCGCAACGGTAGCGCGTCTGACTCCAGATCAGAAGGTTGCGTGTTCAAATCACGTCGGGGTCACAATGAAATTTTCGTTTACGGAAGCCATAGGCGAGTATGTCAGTTTAATCAGATACCAAACGATTACGGAGAACGGACGAACAGAACTTGCTTGAAAAAAGCTACTAGTGCAATTTTCGCGTTCTGACATTAAGGTGAAGGCGCCGACTCGCACGTTCTCCAGGCGCGAAGTGTCTAGTATTTTTGATATTTATATCGTTTAACGCTAATATATAACTGAGAGATAATGATTACGCAATATTTTGCTCGATTAGACGTCTTTAGCCAGGCAGAGTATAATACTTTTCCTTAAGTTATGGGAACAGAAAGATCGTGAAAGGGGGTATAGCTCAGTCGTAGAGCATTCGACTGCAGATCGAGAGGTCCCCGGTTCAATCCCGGGTGCCCCCTTCATTTTTCAGTATCTCGAAAAAACAAATGACGATTGTCGCGGTGAGTTGCAAATGCATGTTTGAGATGCACCCTGCACGCCATACCGAAGGCTTTGGAGCAACATTTCAATGGGGGGGATCGCAGCCCAGAGTCTTGCAGGTCATCGTCCTCCCGCCATGAGGTCGAACTGTACGAAATCCACTTGCTTGGCGGAAGAATCTTGTACACTGAATTTTGTAGAATATGGTGATAGGCAAAAGTTTTCTTGTACCGCTGCACGGAGAAACAAAAATTGGAGGAGCTGGGATTTGAACCCAGGACTTTCTGCATGCGAAGCAGACACTCTACCACTGAGTTACACCCCCGCCAGAGCAAGTACATCTGGGACGAGTGCCTCGTGGATCCTACTGTCATTATTTCTTAGGTTTGAACGGTACAGTAAGTGTTGGAGGAACCTATTCATGACAAGACCTAAGCAGCGTCGACTCCGTGGCGCAACGGTAGCGCGTCTGACTCCAGATCAGAAGGTTGCGTGTTCAAATCACGTCGGGGTCACAATGAAATTTTCGTTTACGGAAGCCATAGGCGAGTATGTCAGTTTAATCAGATACCAAACGATTACGGAGAACGGACGAACAGAACTTGCTTGAAAAAAGCTACTAGTGCAATTTTCGCGTTCTGACATTAAGGTGAAGGCGCCGACTCGCACGTTCTCCAGGCGCGAAGTGTCTAGTATTTTTGATATTTATATCGTTTAACGCTAATATATAACTGAGAGATAATGATTACGCAATATTTTGCTCGATTAGACGTCTTTAGCCAGGCAGAGTATAATACTTTTCCTTAAGTTATGGGAACAGAAAGATCGTGAAAGGGGGTATAGCTCAGTCGTAGAGCATTCGACTGCAGATCGAGAGGTCCCCGGTTCAATCCCGGGTGCCCCCTTCATTTTTCAGTATCTCGAAAAAACAAATGACGATTGTCGCGGTGAGTTGCAAATGCATGTTTGAGATGCACCCTGCACGCCATACCGAAGGCTTTGGAGCAACATTTCAATGGGGGGGAACGCAGCCCAGAGTCTTGCAGGTCATCGTCCTCCCGCCATGAGGTCGAACTGTACGAAATCCACTTGCTTGGCGGAAGAATCTTGTACACTGAATTTTGTAGAATATGGTGATAGGCAAAAGTTTTCTTGTACCGCTGCACGGAGAAACAAAAATTGGAGGAGCTGGGATTTGAACCCAGGACTTTCTGCATGCGAAGCAGACACTCTACCACTGAGTTACACCCCCGCCAGAGCAAGTACATCTGGGACGAGTGCCTCGTGGATCCTACTGTCATTATTTCTTAGGTTTGAACGGTACAGTAAGTGTTGGAGGAACCTATTCATGACAAGACCTAAGCAGCGTCGACTCCGTGGCGCAACGGTAGCGCGTCTGACTCCAGATCAGAAGGTTGCGTGTTCAAATCACGTCGGGGTCACAATGAAATTTTCGTTTACGGAAGCCATAGGCGAGTATGTCAGTTTAATCAGATACCAAACGATTACGGAGAACGGACGAACAGAACTTGCTTGAAAAAAGCTACTAGTGCAATTTTCGCGTTCTGACATTAAGGTGAAGGCGCCGACTCGCACGTTCTCCAGGCGCGAAGTGTCTAGTATTTTTGATATTTATATCGTTTAACGCTAATATATAACTGAGAGATAATGATTACGCAATATTTTGCTCGATTAGACGTCTTTAGCCAGGCAGAGTATAATACTTTTCCTTAAGTTATGGGAACAGAAAGATCGTGAAAGGGGGTATAGCTCAGTCGTAGAGCATTCGACTGCAGATCGAGAGGTCCCCGGTTCAATCCCGGGTGCCCCCTTCATTTTTCAGTATCTCGAAAAAACAAATGACGATTGTCGCGGTGAGTTGCAAATGCATGTTTGAGATGCACCCTGCACGCCATACCGAAGGCTTTGGAGCAACATTTCAATGGGGGGGATCGCAGCCCAGAGTCTTGCAGGTCATCGTCCTCCCGCCATGAGGTCGAACTGTACGAAATCCACTTGCTTGGCGGAAGAATCTTGTACACTGAATTTTGTAGAATATGGTGATAGGCAAAAGTTTTCTTGTACCGCTGCACGGAGAAACAAAAATTGGAGGAGCTGGGATTTGAACCCAGGACTTTCTGCATGCGAAGCAGACACTCTACCACTGAGTTACACCCCCGCCAGAGCAAGTACATCTGGGACGAGTGCCTCGTGGATCCTACTGTCATTATTTCTTAGGTTTGAACGGTACAGTAAGTGTTGGAGGAACCTATTCATGACAAGACCTAAGCAGCGTCGACTCCGTGGCGCAACGGTAGCGCGTCTGACTCCAGATCAGAAGGTTGCGTGTTCAAATCACGTCGGGGTCACAATGAAATTTTCGTTTACGGAAGCCATAGGCGAGTATGTCAGTTTAATCAGATACCAAACGATTACGGAGAACGGACGAACAGAACTTGCTTGAAAAAAGCTACTAGTGCAATTTTCGCGTTCTGACATTAAGGTGAAGGCGCCGACTCGCACGTTCTCCAGGCGCGAAGTGTCTAGTATTTTTGATATTTATATCGTTTAACGCTAATATATAACTGAGAGATAATGATTACGCAATATTATGCTCGATTAGACGTCTTTAGCCAGGCAGAGTATAATACTTTTCCTTAAGTTATGGGAACAGAAAGATCGTGAAAGGGGGTATAGCTCAGTCGTAGAGCATTCGACTGCAGATCGAGAGGTCCCCGGTTCAATCCCGGGTGCCCCCTTCATTTTTCAGTATCTCGAAAAAACAAATGACGATTGTCGCGGTGAGTTGCAAATGCATGTTTGAGATGCACCCTGCACGCCATACCGAAGGCTTTGGAGCAACATTTCAATGGGGGGGATCGCAGCCCAGAGTCTTGCAGGTCATCGTCCTCCCGCCATGAGGTCGAACTGTACGAAATCCACTTGCTTGGCGGAAGAATCTTGTACACTGAATTTTGTAGAATATGGTGATAGGCAAAAGTTTTCTTGTACCGCTGCACGGAGAAACAAAAATTGGAGGAGCTGGGATTTGAACCCAGGACTTTCTGCATGCGAAGCAGACACTCTACCACTGAGTTACACCCCCGCCAGAGCAAGTACATCTGGGACGAGTGCCTCGTGGATCCTACTGTCATTATTTCTTAGGTTTGAACGGTACAGTAAGTGTTGGAGGAACCTATTCATGACAAGACCTAAGCAGCGTCGACTCCGTGGCGCAACGGTAGCGCGTCTGACTCCAGATCAGAAGGTTGCGTGTTCAAATCACGTCGGGGTCACAATGAAATTTTCGTTTACGGAAGCCATAGGCGAGTATGTCAGTTTAATCAGATACCAAACGATTACGGAGAACGGACGAACAGAACTTGCTTGAAAAAAGCTACTAGTGCAATTTTCGCGTTCTGACATTAAGGTGAAGGCGCCGACTCGCACGTTCTCCAGGCGCGAAGTGTCTAGTATTTTTGATATTTATATCGTTTAACGCTAATATATAACTGAGAGATAATGATTACGCAATATTTTGCTCGATTAGACGTCTTTAGCCAGGCAGAGTATAATACTTTTCCTTAAGTTATGGGAACAGAAAGATCGTGAAAGGGGGTATAGCTCAGTCGTAGAGCATTCGACTGCAGATCGAGAGGTCCCCGGTTCAATCCCGGGTGCCCCCTTCATTTTTCAGTATCTCGAAAAAACAAATGACGATTGTCGCGGTGAGTTGCAAATGCATGTTTGAGATGCACCCTGCACGCCATACCGAAGGCTTTGGAGCAACATTTCAATGGGGGGGATCGCAGCCCAGAGTCTTGCAGGTCATCGTCCTCCCGCCATGAGGTCGAACTGTACGAAATCCACTTGCTTGGCGGAAGAATCTTGTACACTGAATTTTGTAGAATATGGTGATAGGCAAAAGTTTTCTTGTACCGCTGCACGGAGAAACAAAAATTGGAGGAGCTGGGATTTGAACCCAGGACTTTCTGCATGCGAAGCAGACACTCTACCACTGAGTTACACCCCCGCCAGAGCAAGTACATCTGGGACGAGTGCCTCGTGGATCCTACTGTCATTATTTCTTAGGTTTGAACGGTACAGTAAGTGTTGGAGGAACCTATTCATGACAAGACCTAAGCAGCGTCGACTCCGTGGCGCAACGGTAGCGCGTCTGACTCCAGATCAGAAGGTTGCGTGTTCAAATCACGTCGGGGTCACAATGAAATTTTCGTTTACGGAAGCCATAGGCGAGTATGTCAGTTTAATCAGATACCAAACGATTACGGAGAACGGACGAACAGAACTTGCTTGAAAAAAGCTACTAGTGCAATTTTCGCGTTCTGACATTAAGGTGAAGGCGCCGACTCGCACGTTCTCCAGGCGCGAAGTGTCTAGTATTTTTGATATTTATATCGTTTAACGCTAATATATAACTGAGAGATAATGATTACGCAATATTTTGCTCGATTAGACGTCTTTAGCCAGGCAGAGTATAATACTTTTCCTTAAGTTATGGGAACAGAAAGATCGTGAAAGGGGGTATAGCTCAGTCGTAGAGCATTCGACTGCAGATCGAGAGGTCCCCGGTTCAATCCCGAGTGCCCCCTTCATTTTTCAGTATCTCGAAAAAACAAATGACGATTGTCGCGGTGAGTTGCAAATGCATGTTTGAGATGCACCCTGCACGCCATACCGAAGGCTTTGGAGCAACATTTCAATGGGGGGGATCGCAGCCCAGAGTCTTGCAGGTCATCGTCCTCCCGCCATGAGGTCGAACTGTACGAAATCCACTTGCTTGGCGGAAGAATCTTGTACACTGAATTTTGTAGAATATGGTGATAGGCAAAAGTTTTCTTGTACCGCTGCACGGAGAAACAAAAATTGGAGGAGCTGGGATTTGAACCCAGGACTTTCTGCATGCGAAGCAGACACTCTACCACTGAGTTACACCCCCGCCAGAGCAAGTACATCTGGGACGAGTGCCTCGTGGATCCTACTGTCATTATTTCTTAGGTTTGAACGGTACAGTAAGTGTTGGAGGAACCTATTCATGACAAGACCTAAGCAGCGTCGACTCCGTGGCGCAACGGTAGCGCGTCTGACTCCAGATCAGAAGGTTGCGTGTTCAAATCACGTCGGGGTCACAATGAAATTTTCGTTTACGGAAGCCATAGGCGAGTATGTCAGTTTAATCAGATACCAAACGATTACGGAGAACGGACGAACAGAACTTGCTTGAAAAAAGCTACTAGTGCAATTTTCGCGTTCTGACATTAAGGTGAAGGCGCCGACTCGCACGTTCTCCAGGCGCGAAGTGTCTAGTATTTTTGATATTTATATCGTTTAACGCTAATATATAACTGAGAGATAATGATTACGCAATATTTTGCTCGATTAGACGTCTTTAGCCAGGCAGAGTATAATACTTTTCCTTAAGTTATGGGAACAGAAAGATCGTGAAAGGGGGTATAGCTCAGTCGTAGAGCATTCGACTGCAGATCGAGAGGTCCCCGGTTCAATCCCGGGTGCCCCCTTCATTTTTCAGTATCTCGAAAAAACAAATGACGATTGTCGCGGTGAGTTGCAAATGCATGTTTGAGATGCACCCTGCACGCCATACCGAAGGCTTTGGAGCAACATTTCAATGGGGGGGATCGCAGCCCAGAGTCTTGCAGGTCATCGTCCTCCCGCCATGAGGTCGAACTGTACGAAATCCACTTGCTTGGCGGAAGAATCTTGTACACTGAATTTTGTAGAATATGGTGATAGGCAAAAGTTTTCTTGTACCGCTGCACGGAGAAACAAAAATTGGAGGAGCTGGGATTTGAACCCAGGACTTTCTGCATGCGAAGCAGACACTCTACCACTGAGTTACACCCCCGCCAGAGCAAGTACATCTGGGACGAGTGCCTCGTGGATCCTACTGTCATTATTTCTTAGGTTTGAACGGTACAGTAAGTGTTGGAGGAACCTATTCATGACAAGACCTAAGCAGCGTCGACTCCGTGGCGCAACGGTAGCGCGTCTGACTCCAGATCAGAAGGTTGCGTGTTCAAATCACGTCGGGGTCACAATGAAATTTTCGTTTACGGAAGCCATAGGCGAGTATGTCAGTTTAATCAGATACCAAACGATTACGGAGAACGGACGAACAGAACTTGCTTGAAAAAAGCTACTAGTGCAATTTTCGCGTTCTGACATTAAGGTGAAGGCGCCGACTCGCACGTTCTCCAGGCGCGAAGTGTCTAGTATTTTTGATATTTATATCGTTTAACGCTAATATATAACTGAGAGATAATGATTACGCAATATTTTGCTCGATTAGACGTCTTTAGCCAGGCAGAGTATAATACTTTTCCTTAAGTTATGGGAACAGAAAGATCGTGAAAGGGGGTATAGCTCAGTCGTAGAGCATTCGACTGCAGATCGAGAGGTCCCCGGTTCAATCCCGGGTGCCCCCTTCATTTTTCAGTATCTCGAAAAAACAAATGACGATTGTCGCGGTGAGTTGCAAATGCATGTTTGAGATGCACCCTGCACGCCATACCGAAGGCTTTGGAGCAACATTTCAATGGGGGGGATCGCAGCCCAGAGTCTTGCAGGTCATCGTCCTCCCGCCATGAGGTCGAACTGTACGAAATCCACTTGCTTGGCGGAAGAATCTTGTACACTGAATTTTGTAGAATATGGTGATAGGCAAAAGTTTTCTTGTACCGCTGCACGGAGAAACAAAAATTGGAGGAGCTGGGATTTGAACCCAGGACTTTCTGCATGCGAAGCAGACACTCTACCACTGAGTTACACCCCCGCCAGAGCAAGTACATCTGGGACGAGTGCCTCGTGGATCCTACTGTCATTATTTCTTAGGTTTGAACGGTACAGTAAGTGTTGGAGGAACCTATTCATGACAAGACCTAAGCAGCGTCGACTCCGTGGCGCAACGGTAGCGCGTCTGACTCCAGATCAGAAGGTTGCGTGTTCAAATCACGTCGGGGTCACAATGAAATTTTCGTTTACGGAAGCCATAGGCGAGTATGTCAGTTTAATCAGATACCAAACGATTACGGAGAACGGACGAACAGAACTTGCTTGAAAAAAGCTACTAGTGCAATTTTCGCGTTCTGACATTAAGGTGAAGGCGCCGACTCGCACGTTCTCCAGGCGCGAAGTGTCTAGTATTTTTGATATTTATATCGTTTAACGCTAATATATAACTGAGAGATAATGATTACGCAATATTTTGCTCGATTAGACGTCTTTAGCCAGGCAGAGTATAATACTTTTCCTTAAGTTATGGGAACAGAAAGATCGTGAAAGGGGGTATAGCTCAGTCGTAGAGCATTCGACTGCAGATCGAGAGGTCCCCGGTTCAATCCCGGGTGCCCCCTTCATTTTTCAGTATCTCGAAAAAACAAATGACGATTGTCGCGGTGAGTTGCAAATGCATGTTTGAGATGCACCCTGCACGCCATACCGAAGGCTTTGGAGCAACATTTCAATGGGGGGGATCGCAGCCCAGAGTCTTGCAGGTCATCGTCCTCCCGCCATGAGGTCGAACTGTACGAAATCCACTTGCTTGGCGGAAGAATCTTGTACACTGAATTTTGTAGAATATGGTGATAGGCAAAAGTTTTCTTGTACCGCTGCACGGAGAAACAAAAATTGGAGGAGCTGGGATTTGAACCCAGGACTTTCTGCATGCGAAGCAGACACTCTACCACTGAGTTACACCCCCGCCAGAGCAAGTACATCTGGGACGAGTGCCTCGTGGATCCTACTGTCATTATTTCTTAGGTTTGAACGGTACAGTAAGTGTTGGAGGAACCTATTCATGACAAGACCTAAGCAGCGTCGACTCCGTGGCGCAACGGTAGCGCGTCTGACTCCAGATCAGAAGGTTGCGTGTTCAAATCACGTCGGGGTCACAATGAAATTTTCGTTTACGGAAGCCATAGGCGAGTATGTCAGTTTAATCAGATACCAAACGATTACGGAGAACGGACGAACAGAACTTGCTTGAAAAAAGCTACTAGTGCAATTTTCGCGTTCTGACATTAAGGTGAAGGCGCCGACTCGCACGTTCTCCAGGCGCGAAGTGTCTAGTATTTTTGATATTTATATCGTTTAACGCTAATATATAACTGAGAGATAATGATTACGCAATATTTTGCTCGATTAGACGTCTTTAGCCAGGCAGAGTATAATACTTTTCCTTAAGTTATGGGAACAGAAAGATCGTGAAAGGGGGTATAGCTCAGTCGTAGAGCATTCGACTGCAGATCGAGAGGTCCCCGGTTCAATCCCGGGTGCCCCCTTCATTTTTCAGTATCTCGAAAAAACAAATGACGATTGTCGCGGTGAGTTGCAAATGCATGTTTGAGATGCACCCTGCACGCCATACCGAAGGCTTTGGAGCAACATTTCAATGGGGGGGATCGCAGCCCAGAGTCTTGCAGGTCATCGTCCTCCCGCCATGAGGTCGAACTGTACGAAATCCACTTGCTTGGCGGAAGAATCTTGTACACTGAATTTTGTAGAATATGGTGATAGGCAAAAGTTTTCTTGTACCGCTGCACGGAGAAACAAAAATTGGAGGAGCTGGGATTTGAACCCAGGACTTTCTGCATGCGAAGCAGACACTCTACCACTGAGTTACACCCCCGCCAGAGCAAGTACATCTGGGACGAGTGCCTCGTGGATCCTACTGTCATTATTTCTTAGGTTTGAACGGTACAGTAAGTGTTGGAGGAACCTATTCATGACAAGACCTAAGCAGCGTCGACTCCGTGGCGCAACGGTAGCGCGTCTGACTCCAGATCAGAAGGTTGCGTGTTCAAATCACGTCGGGGTCACAATGAAATTTTCGTTTACGGAAGCCATAGGCGAGTATGTCAGTTTAATCAGATACCAAACGATTACGGAGAACGGACGAACAGAACTTGCTTGAAAAAAGCTACTAGTGCAATTTTCGCGTTCTGACATTAAGGTGAAGGCGCCGACTCGCACGTTCTCCAGGCGCGAAGTGTCTAGTATTTTTGATATTTATATCGTTTAACGCTAATATATAACTGAGAGATAATGATTACGCAATATTTTGCTCGATTAGACGTCTTTAGCCAGGCAGAGTATAATACTTTTCCTTAAGTTATGGGAACAGAAAGATCGTGAAAGGGGGTATAGCTCAGTCGTAGAGCATTCGACTGCAGATCGAGAGGTCCCCGGTTCAATCCCGGGTGCCCCCTTCATTTTTCAGTATCTCGAAAAAACAAATGACGATTGTCGCGGTGAGTTGCAAATGCATGTTTGAGATGCACCCTGCACGCCATACCGAAGGCTTTGGAGCAACATTTCAATGGGGGGGATCGCAGCCCAGAGTCTTGCAGGTCATCGTCCTCCCGCCATGAGGTCGAACTGTACGAAATCCACTTGCTTGGCGGAAGAATCTTGTACACTGAATTTTGTAGAATATGGTGATAGGCAAAAGTTTTCTTGTACCGCTGCACGGAGAAACAAAAATTGGAGGAGCTGGGATTTGAACCCAGGACTTTCTGCATGCGAAGCAGACACTCTACCACTGAGTTACACCCCCGCCAGAGCAAGTACATCTGGGACGAGTGCCTCGTGGATCCTACTGTCATTATTTCTTAGGTTTGAACGGTACAGTAAGTGTTGGAGGAACCTATTCATGACAAGACCTAAGCAGCGTCGACTCCGTGGCGCAACGGTAGCGCGTCTGACTCCAGATCAGAAGGTTGCGTGTTCAAATCACGTCGGGGTCACAATGAAATTTTCGTTTACGGAAGCCATAGGCGAGTATGTCAGTTTAATCAGATACCAAACGATTACGGAGAACGGACGAACAGAACTTGCTTGAAAAAAGCTACTAGTGCAATTTTCGCGTTCTGACATTAAGGTGAAGGCGCCGACTCGCACGTTCTCCAGGCGCGAAGTGTCTAGTATTTTTGATATTTATATCGTTTAACGCTAATATATAACTGAGAGATAATGATTACGCAATATTTTGCTCGATTAGACGTCTTTAGCCAGGCAGAGTATAATACTTTTCCTTAAGTTATGGGAACAGAAAGATCGTGAAAG
Source organism: Schistocerca americana (assembly GCF_021461395.2). Classification (NCBI taxonomy): domain Eukaryota; kingdom Metazoa; phylum Arthropoda; class Insecta; order Orthoptera; family Acrididae; genus Schistocerca; species Schistocerca americana. Next base: position 58,619 of record NW_025726498.1, read on the forward strand.
GGGGTATAGCTCAGTCGTAGAGCATTCGACTGCAGATCGAGAGGTCCCCGGTTCAATCCCGGGTGCCCCCTTCATTTTTCAGTATCTCGAAAAAACAAATGACGATTGTCGCGGTGAGTTGCAAATGCATGTTTGAGATGCACCCTGCACGCCATACCGAAGGCTTTGGAGCAACATTTCAATGGGGGGGATCGCAGCCCAGAGTCTTGCAGGTCATCGTCCTCCCGCCATGAGGTCGAACTGTACGAAATCCACTTGCTTGGCGGAAGAATCTTGTACACTGAATTTTGTAGAATATGGTGATAGGCAAAAGTTTTCTTGTACCGCTGCACGGAGAAACAAAAATTGGAGGAGCTGGGATTTGAACCCAGGACTTTCTGCATGCGAAGCAGACACTCTACCACTGAGTTACACCCCCGCCAGAGCAAGTACATCTGGGACGAGTGCCTCGTGGATCCTACTGTCATTATTTCTTAGGTTTGAACGGTACAGTAAGTGTTGGAGGAACCTATTCATGACAAGACCTAAGCAGCGTCGACTCCGTGGCGCAACGGTAGCGCGTCTGACTCCAGATCAGAAGGTTGCGTGTTCAAATCACGTCGGGGTCACAATGAAATTTTCGTTTACGGAAGCCATAGGCGAGTATGTCAGTTTAATCAGATACCAAACGATTACGGAGAACGGACGAACAGAACTTGCTTGAAAAAAGCTACTAGTGCAATTTTCGCGTTCTGACATTAAGGTGAAGGCGCCGACTCGCACGTTCTCCAGGCGCGAAGTGTCTAGTATTTTTGATATTTATATCGTTTAACGCTAATATATAACTGAGAGATAATGATTACGCAATATTTTGCTCGATTAGACGTCTTTAGCCAGGCAGAGTATAATACTTTTCCTTAAGTTATGGGAACAGAAAGATCGTGAAAGGGGGTATAGCTCAGTCGTAGAGCATTCGACTGCAGATCGAGAGGTCCCCGGTTCAATCCCGGGTGCCCCCTTCATTTTTCAGTATCTCGAAAAAACAAATGACGATTGTCGCGGTGAGTTGCAAATGCATGTTTGAGATGCACCCTGCACGCCATACCGAAGGCTTTGGAGCAACATTTCAATGGGGGGGATCGCAGCCCAGAGTCTTGCAGGTCATCGTCCTCCCGCCATGAGGTCGAACTGTACGAAATCCACTTGCTTGGCGGAAGAATCTTGTACACTGAATTTTGTAGAATATGGTGATAGGCAAAAGTTTTCTTGTACCGCTGCACGGAGAAACAAAAATTGGAGGAGCTGGGATTTGAACCCAGGACTTTCTGCATGCGAAGCAGACACTCTACCACTGAGTTACACCCCCGCCAGAGCAAGTACATCTGGGACGAGTGCCTCGTGGATCCTACTGTCATTATTTCTTAGGTTTGAACGGTACAGTAAGTGTTGGAGGAACCTATTCATGACAAGACCTAAGCAGCGTCGACTCCGTGGCGCAACGGTAGCGCGTCTGACTCCAGATCAGAAGGTTGCGTGTTCAAATCACGTCGGGGTCACAATGAAATTTTCGTTTACGGAAGCCATAGGCGAGTATGTCAGTTTAATCAGATACCAAACGATTACGGAGAACGGACGAACAGAACTTGCTTGAAAAAAGCTACTAGTGCAATTTTCGCGTTCTGACATTAAGGTGAAGGCGCCGACTCGCACGTTCTCCAGGCGCGAAGTGTCTAGTATTTTTGATATTTATATCGTTTAACGCTAATATATAACTGAGAGATAATGATTACGCAATATTTTGCTCGATTAGACGTCTTTAGCCAGGCAGAGTATAATACTTTTCCTTAAGTTATGGGAACAGAAAGATCGTGAAAGGGGGTATAGCTCAGTCGTAGAGCATTCGACTGCAGATCGAGAGGTCCCCGGTTCAATCCCGGGTGCCCCCTTCATTTTTCAGTATCTCGAAAAAACAAATGACGATTGTCGCGGTGAGTTGCAAATGCATGTTTGAGATGCACCCTGCACGCCATACCGAAGGCTTTGGAGCAACATTTCAATGGGGGGGATCGCAGCCCAGAGTCTTGCAGGTCATCGTCCTCCCGCCATGAGGTCGAACTGTACGAAATCCACTTGCTTGGCGGAAGAATCTTGTACACTGAATTTTGTAGAATATGGTGATAGGCAAAAGTTTTCTTGTACCGCTGCACGGAGAAACAAAAATTGGAGGAGCTGGGATTTGAACCCAGGACTTTCTGCATGCGAAGCAGACACTCTACCACTGAGTTACACCCCCGCCAGAGCAAGTACATCTGGGACGAGTGCCTCGTGGATCCTACTGTCATTATTTCTTAGGTTTGAACGGTACAGTAAGTGTTGGAGGAACCTATTCATGACAAGACCTAAGCAGCGTCGACTCCGTGGCGCAACGGTAGCGCGTCTGACTCCAGATCAGAAGGTTGCGTGTTCAAATCACGTCGGGGTCACAATGAAATTTTCGTTTACGGAAGCCATAGGCGAGTATGTCAGTTTAATCAGATACCAAACGATTACGGAGAACGGACGAACAGAACTTGCTTGAAAAAAGCTACTAGTGCAATTTTCGCGTTCTGACATTAAGGTGAAGGCGCCGACTCGCACGTTCTCCAGGCGCGAAGTGTCTAGTATTTTTGATATTTATATCGTTTAACGCTAATATATAACTGAGAGATAATGATTACGCAATATTTTGCTCGATTAGACGTCTTTAGCCAGGCAGAGTATAATACTTTTCCTTAAGTTATGGGAACAGAAAGATCGTGAAAGGGGGTATAGCTCAGTCGTAGAGCATTCGACTGCAGATCGAGAGGTCCCCGGTTCAATCCCGGGTGCCCCCTTCATTTTTCAGTATCTCGAAAAAACAAATGACGATTGTCGCGGTGAGTTGCAAATGCATGTTTGAGATGCACCCTGCACGCCATACCGAAGGCTTTGGAGCAACATTTCAATGGGGGGGATCGCAGCCCAGAGTCTTGCAGGTCATCGTCCTCCCGCCATGAGGTCGAACTGTACGAAATCCACTTGCTTGGCGGAAGAATCTTGTACACTGAATTTTGTAGAATATGGTGATAGGCAAAAGTTTTCTTGTACCGCTGCACGGAGAAACAAAAATTGGAGGAGCTGGGATTTGAACCCAGGACTTTCTGCATGCGAAGCAGACACTCTACCACTGAGTTACACCCCCGCCAGAGCAAGTACATCTGGGACGAGTGCCTCGTGGATCCTACTGTCATTATTTCTTAGGTTTGAACGGTACAGTAAGTGTTGGAGGAACCTATTCATGACAAGACCTAAGCAGCGTCGACTCCGTGGCGCAACGGTAGCGCGTCTGACTCCAGATCAGAAGGTTGCGTGTTCAAATCACGTCGGGGTCACAATGAAATTTTCGTTTACGGAAGCCATAGGCGAGTATGTCAGTTTAATCAGATACCAAACGATTACGGAGAACGGACGAACAGAACTTGCTTGAAAAAAGCTACTAGTGCAATTTTCGCGTTCTGACATTAAGGTGAAGGCGCCGACTCGCACGTTCTCCAGGCGCGAAGTGTCTAGTATTTTTGATATTTATATCGTTTAACGCTAATATATAACTGAGAGATAATGATTACGCAATATTTTGCTCGATTAGACGTCTTTAGCCAGGCAGAGTATAATACTTTTCCTTAAGTTATGGGAACAGAAAGATCGTGAAAGGGGGTATAGCTCAGTCGTAGAGCATTCGACTGCAGATCGAGAGGTCCCCGGTTCAATCCCGGGTGCCCCCTTCATTTTTCAGTATCTCGAAAAAACAAATGACGATTGTCGCGGTGAGTTGCAAATGCATGTTTGAGATGCACCCTGCACGCCATACCGAAGGCTTTGGAGCAACATTTCAATGGGGGGGATCGCAGCCCAGAGTCTTGCAGGTCATCGTCCTCCCGCCATGAGGTCGAACTGTACGAAATCCACTTGCTTGGCGGAAGAATCTTGTACACTGAATTTTGTAGAATATGGTGATAGGCAAAAGTTTTCTTGTACCGCTGCACGGAGAAACAAAAATTGGAGGAGCTGGGATTTGAACCCAGGACTTTCTGCATGCGAAGCAGACACTCTACCACTGAGTTACACCCCCGCCAGAGCAAGTACATCTGGGACGAGTGCCTCGTGGATCCTACTGTCATTATTTCTTAGGTTTGAACGGTACAGTAAGTGTTGGAGGAACCTATTCATGACAAGACCTAAGCAGCGTCGACTCCGTGGCGCAACGGTAGCGCGTCTGACTCCAGATCAGAAGGTTGCGTGTTCAAATCACGTCGGGGTCACAATGAAATTTTCGTTTACGGAAGCCATAGGCGAGTATGTCAGTTTAATCAGATACCAAACGATTACGGAGAACGGACGAACAGAACTTGCTTGAAAAAAGCTACTAGTGCAATTTTCGCGTTCTGACATTAAGGTGAAGGCGCCGACTCGCACGTTCTCCAGGCGCGAAGTGTCTAGTATTTTTGATATTTATATCGTTTAACGCTAATATATAACTGAGAGATAATGATTACGCAATATTTTGCTCGATTAGACGTCTTTAGCCAGGCAGAGTATAATACTTTTCCTTAAGTTATGGGAACAGAAAGATCGTGAAAGGGGGTATAGCTCAGTCGTAGAGCATTCGACTGCAGATCGAGAGGTCCCCGGTTCAATCCCGGGTGCCCCCTTCATTTTTCAGTATCTCGAAAAAACAAATGACGATTGTCGCGGTGAGTTGCAAATGCATGTTTGAGATGCACCCTGCACGCCATACCGAAGGCTTTGGAGCAACATTTCAATGGGGGGGATCGCAGCCCAGAGTCTTGCAGGTCATCGTCCTCCCGCCATGAGGTCGAACTGTACGAAATCCACTTGCTTGGCGGAAGAATCTTGTACACTGAATTTTGTAGAATATGGTGATAGGCAAAAGTTTTCTTGTACCGCTGCACGGAGAAACAAAAATTGGAGGAGCTGGGATTTGAACCCAGGACTTTCTGCATGCGAAGCAGACACTCTACCACTGAGTTACACCCCCGCCAGAGCAAGTACATCTGGGACGAGTGCCTCGTGGATCCTACTGTCATTATTTCTTAGGTTTGAACGGTACAGTAAGTGTTGGAGGAACCTATTCATGACAAGACCTAAGCAGCGTCGACTCCGTGGCGCAACGGTAGCGCGTCTGACTCCAGATCAGAAGGTTGCGTGTTCAAATCACGTCGGGGTCACAATGAAATTTTCGTTTACGGAAGCCATAGGCGAGTATGTCAGTTTAATCAGATACCAAACGATTACGGAGAACGGACGAACAGAACTTGCTTGAAAAAAGCTACTAGTGCAATTTTCGCGTTCTGACATTAAGGTGAAGGCGCCGACTCGCACGTTCTCCAGGCGCGAAGTGTCTAGTATTTTTGATATTTATATCGTTTAACGCTAATATATAACTGAGAGATAATGATTACGCAATATTTTGCTCGATTAGACGTCTTTAGCCAGGCAGAGTATAATACTTTTCCTTAAGTTATGGGAACAGAAAGATCGTGAAAGGGGGTATAGCTCAGTCGTAGAGCATTCGACTGCAGATCGAGAGGTCCCCGGTTCAATCCCGGGTGCCCCCTTCATTTTTCAGTATCTCGAAAAAACAAATGACGATTGTCGCGGTGAGTTGCAAATGCATGTTTGAGATGCACCCTGCACGCCATACCGAAGGCTTTGGAGCAACATTTCAATGGGGGGGATCGCAGCCCAGAGTCTTGCAGGTCATCGTCCTCCCGCCATGAGGTCGAACTGTACGAAATCCACTTGCTTGGCGGAAGAATCTTGTACACTGAATTTTGTAGAATATGGTGATAGGCAAAAGTTTTCTTGTACCGCTGCACGGAGAAACAAAAATTGGAGGAGCTGGGATTTGAACCCAGGACTTTCTGCATGCGAAGCAGACACTCTACCACTGAGTTACACCCCCGCCAGAGCAAGTACATCTGGGACGAGTGCCTCGTGGATCCTACTGTCATTATTTCTTAGGTTTGAACGGTACAGTAAGTGTTGGAGGAACCTATTCATGACAAGACCTAAGCAGCGTCGACTCCGTGGCGCAACGGTAGCGCGTCTGACTCCAGATCAGAAGGTTGCGTGTTCAAATCACGTCGGGGTCACAATGAAATTTTCGTTTACGGAAGCCATAGGCGAGTATGTCAGTTTAATCAGATACCAAACGATTACGGAGAACGGACGAACAGAACTTGCTTGAAAAAAGCTACTAGTGCAATTTTCGCGTTCTGACATTAAGGTGAAGGCGCCGACTCGCACGTTCTCCAGGCGCGAAGTGTCTAGTATTTTTGATATTTATATCGTTTAACGCTAATATATAACTGAGAGATAATGATTACGCAATATTTTGCTCGATTAGACGTCTTTAGCCAGGCAGAGTATAATACTTTTCCTTAAGTTATGGGAACAGAAAGATCGTGAAAGGGGGTATAGCTCAGTCGTAGAGCATTCGACTGCAGATCGAGAGGTCCCCGGTTCAATCCCGGGTGCCCCCTTCATTTTTCAGTATCTCGAAAAAACAAATGACGATTGTCGCGGTGAGTTGCAAATGCATGTTTGAGATGCACCCTGCACGCCATACCGAAGGCTTTGGAGCAACATTTCAATGGGGGGGATCGCAGCCCAGAGTCTTGCAGGTCATCGTCCTCCCGCCATGAGGTCGAACTGTACGAAATCCACTTGCTTGGCGGAAGAATCTTGTACACTGAATTTTGTAGAATATGGTGATAGGCAAAAGTTTTCTTGTACCGCTGCACGGAGAAACAAAAATTGGAGGAGCTGGGATTTGAACCCAGGACTTTCTGCATGCGAAGCAGACACTCTACCACTGAGTTACACCCCCGCCAGAGCAAGTACATCTGGGACGAGTGCCTCGTGGATCCTACTGTCATTATTTCTTAGGTTTGAACGGTACAGTAAGTGTTGGAGGAACCTATTCATGACAAGACCTAAGCAGCGTCGACTCCGTGGCGCAACGGTAGCGCGTCTGACTCCAGATCAGAAGGTTGCGTGTTCAAATCACGTCGGGGTCACAATGAAATTTTCGTTTACGGAAGCCATAGGCGAGTATGTCAGTTTAATCAGATACCAAACGATTACGGAGAACGGACGAACAGAACTTGCTTGAAAAAAGCTACTAGTGCAATTTTCGCGTTCTGACATTAAGGTGAAGGCGCCGACTCGCACGTTCTCCAGGCGCGAAGTGTCTAGTATTTTTGATATTTATATCGTTTAACGCTAATATATAACTGAGAGATAATGATTACGCAATATTTTGCTCGATTAGACGTCTTTAGCCAGGCAGAGTATAATACTTTTCCTTAAGTTATGGGAAC